>NW_027555847.1:240490684-240758184 GCF_003287225.1 Phascolarctos cinereus
TAAACCATAAATAAGTATTTCTGGAAGCTGCATATTTGCTTAGTCTTAAAATGTAATATTATCTATATTTTATTTATCTTATTACGTATTTAACAATTACATTTTAAACTGGCCCGCACTTCAGTTGGGAGTGTTGTGAGTCATGGTCCATGTATTTGACCTCTCTAATATTCCCATTTTATAAGGAAATTTTCCCACAGAGTTTAAGAGACTTGTACAAAGTCATATAGATAGTAATTGGCAGGGCTGGGAATTTATCCTAGATCCTCTCAGATGCATTGTAGCATGGTGCTAAAGCCTTTGTTGTTGTTGTTGTTGTTGTTGTTGTTGTTGTCATTGTTTAGTTGTTTTTCAATCATATCTAAATCTTCATGACCCCATTTGGGGGTCACTAAGGTGGTTTTCCATTTCCTTTTCAGCTTGTTTTATAGATGAGGAGATTAAGACTGAAAGGGTTAAGTGACTTGCCCAAGGTCACACAGCTAGTAAATGTATGAGGCTGGATTTGAACTTAGGAAGAGGGGTCTTCTGACTCCCAGTCACCTATCCAATGTGTCACCTAATTGACCCTGTGCTAAAGTTTTCCTCTGTCCTAAAGTCATAATCATGCTTTGTACATGTTACAAAATTGTGAATGCATCTATAACATACTTCTCATGACTCTGAAACAGTGGATCCCCTCAGCTACAGCATCCCACAACTGGTTACATGTACTTCTAAAGCCATTTTCATTAAATCAAATCTATCATGTTTGTTTACCTATGAATCTTAGCTTCCAGCAGTAGTAATGGCAGTCATGGCATTTGAAATTCTTACGAGAAATTTAGACTCAAAAGGTTTCTTCATGTGACACAGCAATCTGAAGTACAAAAACTCCACCTGGTTGAAATATAATAATCCCCAAACCTGAAAATATCACTGATGACTCTTCTATTAAACTCTAGATTCAGACACAGTTTCAGCAAAGAAATTCCATTTGTCATCCTGAAACAGCTCTTGTCTTGTAATGAAACCCTAAGGCCCTTTACTGAACTGAGGAAACAATCCAAAAGTCTGAGTAAAACACACATTTTGAAGGGAATAATTAACACTCCCATTATTCTATGATCATTTCTCTGAGGCAGCATGAGAGACAAGACACCAATTATGAAAAATGTAGTGGATGCAAAATAGTATTTCAAATACTCTGTTCTGGATTAACTTAGTTGACAAATTTTTTGAGAAAATAAGTTTGTAAACTGAAAGAATATATAAATGTGCTATCATTCGTCATCACCATGATCAAAATAGAAAATATAGAATATAATAGAGAATATTCTGATCCCTCCTTCACCTCTATATTAGAAATATCCAGAAATCTATTCACCCAGACACTGTCAGACCTTTGTACTTACTTAGCCTTGTACTTTTCATAGAAATAAGCAGTTCTGCTGCTCATACACATAGTTGGTGGTTGCCTATGACAACAATGTTGTCATTGGACATGAAGAAATGACTCATAGAAAGAGGTATTGTTGATTAGTAGGGATGAGCAGGTTGCATTTGCTGGTAAAAGTTCCCAGTTCAATTTTTTTAAATCACAGAAATAGGAAGTTTTAATACAATGTAAGCAACTCAATTATTTCATTACTTCTGTCACTTGGTAGGGCTGATTTGGAAAAAGTGATAATGAAAAAAGACAAATGAATTTGCTGAGTTTTATGTTGTAGATGGCCTCATAGACACTAGTAGCCAGGAAATGATCTGCCTTGCTGCTAAAGGTAGGCTTTGGGGCAGCTAGGCGGAGCAGTGGATAGAGCACCAGCCCTGGAGTCGGGAGGACCTGAGTTCAAATCTGACCTCAGACCAAACACCTGATACTCACTAGCTATGTGACCCTGGGCAAGTCACTTAACCTCAACTGCCTAAAAAGAAAAGGTAGGCTTAGTATAGTCTACATAAACATATTATATAACTGATTTCCTAAAATAAATGAACTTGAAAGGAATTGTATATCTTAATAAATGTCTATTCTCTAGCTTCCTATTTGTATTTTGGAAAGAACAAAAAAAATTGAATATATGACATGCCCAAAGATTCATGTTAAAAATTGTTTCCACCTACATGTTAGTCTTGTTCCATCATTCAAAGACAGATTATAGCAGAACCATGGAGCAGTTAAAGAAAATTTATATCTGAACTCTTCCTCAATTTCACTTTTATACTCTCCCACTAACCTGTCTAAACCTTATTTATCAAAAATTTGTTTTTCTATTGTTTCACCTTTACTTTAAAAGAAATCAGATTAAAAAAATAATAACAATAAAAAGTAAAAAGGGGCAGCTAGGAAAAAAAAAATTTCCAGAGGGCAGAGTCAAGATGGCACAGTGAAAGCAGTGACTTGCTTGAGCTCCCCCCCAAACCTCTCCAAATACTCATAAAAAATGGCTCTAAACAAATTCTGAAGCAGCAGAACCCACAAAAAGACAGAGTGAAACAAATTTCCAGCCAAGACAACATGGATGATTGATCAGAAAGGTGTATCGCGCCAGGCTGGGAGCACAGTGCAGCGTGGGCACGCGGGCTGCAGCAAACCTGGAGCAGGCCTCAGAGGACTGAATCACTGGCAGCTGTGGAGGTTTCCAGACTCCTCAATCCACTAATACCAAAGACAACTTAGAAGGTCAGTGGGAAAAGTCTGTTTCTGTCAGTGCTGAGAGAGGAAGGTGGGGTCTCAGCTCCATTCCCCAAGAGCATGGCCCTAGGGGAGGGGGGGGGCAGCTGCTTCCCGAGCTTCCGGCCCACAGACAGAGGGGGAATCCAGTGGCTGATCAGACAGGGACTGCAGGGATCTCTTTGTCAGTGCGGAGGCAGGAATCTCTTGCTTTGCCCGTGTGTGGATCTGGGTCACAGTTCTGGGCGGCCGTGCTGGGGTGAGGAAGAGCACTGGCGTGATGGAGCTTGTAGTGGCTGTAAAGAGGAACCCCTCCCCACAGTTACAGGACAGAAAGGAGTACTTGTGATCACAGGCCAGGAAAGGAGTAAACACCTCGCCCCTTATCATACCACCTTGGAAGAACTGAAAAGTTACAGGTCCCTACAAGTATCTCTGAAAACAGCTACACAAACCCCTGAAGCTTGGGACAGTACACTCTCCACATTGGAAGCAGACTCTTACCTTAACAAAGAGTTTAAAACTCAAGTAATTGGCTGGGATCATGAGCAAGCAGTGCAAAAAGAGTCAGACTATATTATCTTACTTTGGTGAAAAAAGATCAAAATATACAACCAGAAGAAGACAACAAAGTCAAAGCTCCTACATCCAAAGCCTCCAAGAAAAATATGAATCAGTCCCAGGCCTTGGAAGAGCTCAAAAGGGATTTTGAGAAGCAAGTAAGGGAAGTAGAGGAAAAACTGGGAAGAGAAATGAGAGTGATGCAAGAAAATCATGAAAAACAAGTCAACAGCTTGCTAAAGGAGACCCAAAAAATACTGAAGAAAATAACACCTTAAAAAACAGCCTAACCCAAATGGCAAAAGAGGTCCAAAAAGCCAATGAGGAGAAAAATGCCCTAAAAAGAAAAATTGGCCAAATGGAAAAGGAAGTCCAAAAGATTACTGAAGAAAATACTTCCTTAAAAATTAGAATAGAGCAATTGGAAGACAGTGACTTTATGAGAAATCAAGACACTGTAAAACAAATCCAAAAGAATGAAAAATTAGAAAACAATGTGAAATATCTCATTGGAAAAACAACTGACCTGGAAAATAGATCCAGGAGAGAGAATTTAAAAATTATTGGACTATCTGAAAGCCATGATCAAAAAAAGAGCCTAGACATCATCTTTCAAGAAATTATCAAGGAAAACTGCCCTGATATTTAGAACCAGAGGGCAAAATAGAAATTGAAAGAATCCACAGATCTCCTCCTGAAAGAGATCCCCAAAGGAAAACTCCTAGGAATATTGTAGCCAAATTCCAGAGTTCCCAGGTCAAGGAGAAAATATTACAAGCTGCCAGAAGGAAACAATTCAAGTACTGTGGAAACACAATCAGGATAACACAAGATTTAGCAGCTTCTACATTAAAGGACCGCAGGGCATGGAATATAATATTCTGGAGGGCAAAGGAGATAGGATTACAACCAAGAATCACCTACCCAGCAAAACTGAGTATAATCCTTCAGGGGAAAAAATGGTCATTCAGTGAAATAGAGGACTTTCAAGCATTCCTGATGAAAAGACCAGAGCTAAACAGAAAATTTGACTTTCAAATACAGGACTCCAGTGGAACATGAAGAGGTAAACAGGAAAGAGAAATCATAAGAGACTTATTAAGATTGAACTGTTTACATTCCTGCATGGAAAGATGATATTTGTAACTCATGAGAACTTTGTCAGTATTAGGGTAGTTGAAGGAAAAAAATTGTATGTATGTATATATAGATAGATAGAGGGCACAGGGTGAGTTGAAGATTAAGGGGTCATATCTGGAGAATAAAATTAAGGGATGAGAGAGGATGATACTCAGAGAAGAAAGGGAGAGGTAGAATGGGGTAAATTATCTCACAAAAAAAACAGAAAAGAAAAGTCTCTCACAGTGGAGGGGAAACAGGGAAGGTGAGAGGGAATGAGGGAATCTTATTCTCATAGGATTTGGCTTAAGAGAATAACATACACATTCAATTGGGTATGGAAATCTGTCTTACCCTACAGGAAAATAGGGGAGAAGGGGACAAGAGAGCAGGGGATGATAGAGAGGAGGGCAGATTGGGAAAGAGGGTAATCAGAAGCAAATACTTCTGAGGAGGGACAGGGTCAAAAGAAAGAATAGAATAAATGGGAGGGCAGGACAGGATTAAGGGAAATAGAGTTAGTTTTTCACAACATGTCTACTAAGGAAGTGTTTTGCATAACTGCACATGTACAACCTATATTGAGTTGCTTGCCTTTTCAATGAGGGGGTGGGGAGGGAGGAAGGGAGAAAATTTGGAACTCAAAGTTTTAAAAACACATGTTTTAAAAAAAATATTTTCACATGCAACTGGGAAATAAGAAATACAGGAAATGGGGTACAGAAGTCTATCCTGCTCTGCAGGAAAATAGAAGGGGAAGGGGAGAAGAGAAGGGAGGGGGAGATAGAAGAAAAGGCAGACCAGGGAAAGGGGTATTCAGAATGCATGCTATCTTGGGGTGGGGGGAGGGTGAGAAATTTGGAACTCAAAAACTTGTGGAAGTGAATATTGAAAACTAAAAATAAATAAATTCATATTAAGAAATTAAAAAAAATAAAATAAAATAAAAAAAGGGACAGCTAGGTGGTGCCGTGGATACAGTACCAGCCCTGGATTCAGGAAGACCTGAGTTCAAATCTGGCCTCAGATACATAACATTTACTAGCTGTGTGACCTTGGGCAAGTCACTTAATCCCATTGCCTAACCTAATAATAATAATAATAATAATAATAATAATAATAATAGAAATCAGATTTAGAAAAATTTTATGGTCATCCATTTCAATACTGATATTGTGTGTGAGCTCTTGTGAGTTAAATGCAAAGTGGTAATGCACTTAGGATGAAAGATTCAGAAACCTCCTACTAAGATATATGCTTATAAGAAAGACAGAAACATAAATCATTGTCTAACCATTAGAAAATCAGGTAGGGGCTTGAGTTGATTTGTAACAAACTATATGGGATAGTTCCCCACTTACTCTTCTAGATTTACAGATTGGATTGCCAGAAAAACAGCTGCAACTTTAGATTCTTTGGTTAAACCTTTGTCTATCTGTCTGTCTATCTACCTATCATCTCTCTCTCTCTCTCTCTCTCTCTCTCTCTCTCTCTCTCTCTCTCTCTCTATCTGTAATGAGGAGTAATACTTCTTAAAGATAGTTCTTCCATTGGTATCTCCATATTTGTTACTATCTAGAATGGGTTTCTCTGTTTCTTGCCGTACGCAGTGTTTCTGATTGGTCTAGTGAAAATGATAACATGCATGCTGCATAAGACAGAGGAGAAAAAAATTCACTATGTTCCACCCTCTTACCTTGTGCCCTGTGATACAGGTTCCATAATTGCCTCCAAAGCTCAAATTTGAATTCCAATAATTGAAATTCATCCAGAGATTTAAAGGCTTTAGTGGCATGACTATTGATTTTTTTCAGCTAATCAATATATTCTGTTTTTGATGCAACTAAAGAGGCATTTCACCTCATAAAAGGATCAGGGTTATGGACAAATTTTTCCACATTATCTCTCACTCATTCTCACTTTTCCCATATCAAATCTGTTGCCTAGATCTGTCAATTTCACCTTTGCAATATGTTATAAATCTGCCCCTTTCTTTCCTCTGAAACTGCCACTACTCTAGTGCTAGACCGTATTACCTCATACATGGATTATTGCAGTAGACTGCTGCTGTGTTTACCTGCCTCAAGTCTCTCCACACTTCAGTCTATTCTTTATTCAGCCACAAAGATGATTTTCCTAAATCAGAGGTCTAACCACATAAACCTCCATCCCGACTCCACACTCAATTCAGTAAACATCATTGGCCTTCTATTGCCTACAGAATCAAATTTTTAAAAATGTCCTGTTTGGCATTTGAAGTCCTTCATAACCTACCTCACTCCTATCTTTCTAATCTTCTTACTCCTTAGTCCCTGACACTCTACGTTCTTTCATCCAGAGATACTGACTGTTCTATAAATAAGACAGCACCTTTCTGTTCCTGGAATTTTCCCTAGCTTTTCCCCATCTATGGAAAACTGTCTTTGCTCTGACTACTGACCTCCTTGACTTCATTTAAGTCCCAAATAAATCCCACTTCCTACTGAAAGCCTTCTCCTGCCCCTCATTTTAATACCTTCCATCTGTTAATCCTATTTATCCTTTATATAGATTGCTTTGCATATATGTGCTTGTATGTTGTCTCCCTCATTGTATTGTAAGTTCCCTGAGGGCAGGGACTATCTTGCTTCTTTTAGTATACATCAGTGCTTAATAGAGTTCTTGGACCATAGTAGGTCCTTAACAAATGTTTATTGATTGATTTACATATTAAAACATCACATGTGCCTATGTTCTGTGAGTGCCTCAACTGAATAGGGAGGGAAGTGGGATAACAATTCCCTCTTCTCTACAGAAGAAAAGAAGTATTAATGATTCATAGTCTATAACTTCTAAAGTAGGGACAGTTGACATTATTAAAAATATTATATAATTACATAATAATAATCCTAGGCACCATTTGACCCTAATATAGCACAAGCAATGGGAAAAACAGGCTTTTAATATTAAGAACCTAAAATTATTATGATTTTTTCCTTTCAAGGAAAGTTTAACAAATATCTTCCCATAGAGGGGAAAGCAAAAGTAAGGATCAGAGAGAAAGCCACAGTTAGTAGGAGGAATTGGAGAGGTGATGTACTGCTCATAGGAGCATTGGATGCCAGACAAGAGAGAGAAACTAGTTTCTCTGGTAAGTATAGACACCTTCTATCTCAAACATTGGCTCTAACTATCTTTAGAATACATAAAATAATGGTCAAGAGGGGATAGGGTTAAAAAGAACAGGAGTGTTTTGCTTTTCCAGCAATATAGCCAGTAAATGAAAGCCTTGATTATTGTGATGAATGCTTACATACACACATATATATGTGTATGCATATACATATATATATATATACACACACACACACACACACATATATATATATATATATATATATACACACACACACACACACACACACATATATATATATGTATATGCATACACATATATATGCTCTTTTCAATCAGTTTTTTTTTGTAACGAACAAGTTTAGACTAGACATTCCACAAAGAATTCACAAG
The DNA here is from genome assembly GCF_003287225.1 of Phascolarctos cinereus. Lineage (NCBI taxonomy): Eukaryota > Metazoa > Chordata > Mammalia > Diprotodontia > Phascolarctidae > Phascolarctos > Phascolarctos cinereus. The sequence continues at coordinate 240,498,525 of NW_027555847.1, forward strand.
CTGGCACCTTATAATTTAGCAATCCTTACATCAGTACTGCCCCTGATCAGTTTACAATTGGATTGTGACTCCAACATGAGTATATTCCCTGAAAACTAGAAGGCTTTCAAGGTTGACTGCTTTCACCATTAAGCCTCACCAGATACCAATAAGGTAGCATTATCTATCAAAGAGACTTTCTTGGAGTAGATAACCATTATTCTTTGAAGTTATACAATAGACAACCTAGTTTATGCCAACAACTTTTCAATAGAGTGGTAACATGAAATGAAATCAATCATTGCTCAGAGGACAATGGAGGGGGGTCTGTAGGAGGATGAAGCCAGAAGATTTGAGGTAGTATCAGTTCACTGGTTCTTGTCAGTAAATCCAGTTCTTTGATAAAATGTTATCACTAATAATATCACTAATTCAAATAGGCCTTAATTTATATTTTTCATTTTCTTATTTTATGTTTATATTAAATATAATTTATATTTATACTTAATTTATATTAATATTTATATTATGTTTACAATAAGCTCCTATTTTACAATATGGAAAACTCCCAACTACAATTAAATAATATATATGCAATTATTGACTTTATCATATATATAAATTCAGTTAAACTAGTAAATAAGACACCACATTGACTATTCAAGCAATATGGGTTTGACTTATTTTTATGCATACAAAAGAAAAAAAATCTCTTGTTTAGCCATTTGGAACATTAATTTCCATCTGAAATTGAGTATCCGTATTCCAAATCTACACATATTTATGTATTAAGATGTTGGCACGCAGCATACTACATTGAAAAGTTAATGCCTTGGGGGCACAGAGCCAAGATGGCAGAATGGAAGCAGTGACTTGCTTGAGCTCTCCACTAAACCCCTCCAAATACCTATAAAAATGGTTCTGAACAAATTCTAAAGCAGCACAACCCACAAAAAGACAGAGTGAAACAAATTTCCAGCCCAAGACAACCTGGATGGTTGATCAGAAAGGTATATCACACTGGGCTGGAAAGAAATGCAGTTTGGGGTGGGTACGCAGGCCACAGTGAACCTGGAACATGCCTCAGAGGACTGAATCGTTGGTGGCTGTGGCAGTTTCCAGACTTCTCAAACCATGAATGCCAAAGACAACTTAGAAAGTCAGTGGGAAAAGTCTGTTTCTGTGGTGAGAGAAGCTAGGTCTCAGCCCCAGTTTCAGAGCTTGGCCAAGAGGCAGCAGTGGCTGCCTCCTGAGCTTCAGGACCACAGACTGAGGGGTAATTGTGTGACTGATCAGAGGGGGATTGCAGGGATCTCTTTGCCAGTGCTGAGGCAGGAATCTCTTGCTTTGCCTGTGCATTGATCTGGGCCACTGTTCTGAGGGGTGGTCCTGGGGAGAGGAGGAGCTCTAGCTCAGTGGAGCTTGTAGAGGCAGTTTAGAAGAAATGCTCCTCACAGTTCCAAGACAGAAAAGAGTGCCTGTGGTCACTCATAGAGCAGAGCACAGCCCAGGAAAGGAGTAAACACCTCACCCCTTATCATACCACCTTGGAGGAACTGAAAATTTACAGGTCCCTAGAAGCATCTCTGAAAACAGCTGCACAAAACCCCTGAAGCTTGGGACACTACATTGTCCATATTGGAAGCAGACCTCTACCTTAAAAGAGTTTATAACTCAAATAATTGGCTGGGATCATGAGCAAATCTCACAAGAAATGTCAGACCATGCAATCTTTTTTTTTTTGGTGACAAAGAAGATCAAAACATGTAATCAGAAGAAGACAACAAAGGCAAAGCTCCTACATCCAAAGCCTCCAAGAAAAATATGAATCAGTCCCAGGCCTTGGAAGAGCTCAAAAGGATTTTGAGAAGCAAGTAAGAGAAGTAGAGGGAAAACTGGTAAGAGAAATGAGAGTGATATAAGAAAATCATGAAAAACAAGTCAACAGTTTGCTAAAGGAGACACAACAAAAAAATACTGAAGAAAATAACACCTGTAAAAATAGCCTAACCCAAATGGCAAAAGAGGTCCAAAGAGCCAATGAGGAGAAAAATGCCCTAAAAAGAAAAATTGGCCAAATGGAAAAGGAAGTCCAAAAGACTACTGAAGAAAACACTGCCTTAAAAATTAGAATACAGCAATTGGAGGTTAGTGACTTTATGAGAAATCAAGACACTAAAACAAATCCAAAAGAATGAAAAATTAGAAAACAATGTCAAATATCTCATTGGAAAAACAACTGACCTGGAAAATAGATCCAGGAGAGAGAATTTAAAAATTATTGGACTATCTGAAAGCCATGATCAAAAAAAGAGCCTAGACATCATCTTTCAAGAAATTATCAAGGAAAACTGCCCTGATATAGTAGAACCAGAGGGCAAAATAGAAATTGAAAGAATCCACAGATCTCCTCCTGAAAGAGATCCCCAAAGGAAAACTCCTAGGAATATTGTAGCCAAATTCCAGAGTTCCCAGGTCAAGGAGAAAATATACAAGCTGCCAGAAGAAACAATTCAAGTACTGTGGAAACACAATCAGGATAACACAAGATTTAGCAGCTTCTACATTAAAGGACCCAGGGCATGGAATATAATTCTGGAGGGCAAAGGAGATAGGATTACAACCAAGAATCACCTACCCAGCAAAACTGAGTATAATCCTTCAGGGGAAAAAATGGTCATTCAGTGAAATAGAGGACTTTCAAGCATTCTGATGAAAAGACCAGAGCTGAATAGAAAATTTGACTTTCAAATACAAGGACTCAAAACATGAAGAGGTAAACAGGAAAGAGAAATCATAAGAGACTTATTAAGATTGAACTGTTTACATTCCTGCATGGAAAGATGATATTTATAACTCATGAGACCTTTGTCAGTATTAGGGTAGTTGGAGGAAAAAAATGTATGTATATATAGATAGTATAATAGATAGATAGATAGATAGATAGATAGATAGATAGATAGATAGATAGAGGGACAGGTGAGTTGAAGATAAGGGGTCATATCTGGAGAATAAAATTAAGGGATGAGAGAGGATTATACTGGAGAAGAAGAAAGGGAGAGGTAGAATGGGGTAAATTATCTCACAAAAAAAAGAAAAGAAAAGCTCTTCACAGTGGAGGGGAAACAGGAAGGTGAGAGGGAATGAGTGGACTTTATTCCCATAGGATTTGGCTTAAGGTGGGAATAACATGCACATTCAATTGGGTATGGAAATCTGTCTTACCCTATGGGAAAATAGGGGGAGAAGGGGACAAGAGAGCAGGGGATGATAGAGAGGAGGGCAGATTGGGAAAGGGGTAATCAGAAGCAAAACTTCTGAGGAGGACAGGGTCAAAAGAAAGAATAGAATAAATGGAGCAGGATAGGATTAAGGGAAATAGAGTTAGTTTTTCACAACATAACTCTTATGGAAGTGTTTTGCATAACTGCACATGTATAACCTATATTGACTTGCTTGTCTTTTCGATGAGGGTTGGTGGGGAGGGAGGAAGGTAGAAAATTTGAAATCCAAAGTTTTAAGAACACATGTTTTTAAAAAAATGTTTTTACATGCAACTGGGAAATTTAAGAAAAACAGAAAATGGGGTACAGAAATCTGTCGTGCCCTACAGGAAAAAAGAAGGGGAAAGGGAGGAAAGATGGAAGGGAAGGCAGACTAGGGGAAGGGATATTCAGAATGCATGTAATCTTGGAGTGGGGGAGGGGTGAGATTGGGTGAAAATTTGGAGCTCAAAATCTTGTGGAAGTAAATGTTGAAAACTAAAAATAAATGAAAAATTTAAAAAAAAATTCAAAATTCAAAAATGTAAAAAACAAAAGTTAATGCCTTTCACATCATAAGTGAAAGGCATACTGTGGCTTAAATTCCTGAAAAATACTTTGAAAAAATTAATTGAAGTGAAAATGACCTATTATTTTCTGTCATTGAAGGTAATATACACAATCAATAGTTTTTGAATATTATACTAAGAAACTTTCTAATTTGGGTTTCAAATTTGACTTTTCAGGTGATGTAGGGAATATAAACAAACAAACAAGAAAACAAGCTTTGGGGTAAATTTACCAAGACATACTCAAAACTATATTCATACATGTGACTATATATAATATTTACAAATTTATAATTGCAGAGGAATTCTGGAAGATGGCTAAGTTAAAGTAACTTAGAAACAGCTCTTGCTTTTTTACCTCCAGTAAGGAGCTTCAAAAGGAAAAACAAAACAAATCAAAACAAAGCAATGAAAGTAAATGGAAATTGAAAGAACCTATCACAGGTATTTTTTTTTTTTTTTGCAGAAAGTTAAAAGCAGCAACAACATTAACTAAAGATCAACTCTGCTGTTTCTGACATTCTAAATTTTACTTTTTCTCTCCTACTGCTATAGAGGTAAGTGCTATCCCTGCATCTATTGTGATAGCCACCTTAGCCAGTGGTTTCTGGGATTCCTCCCCATATGTCTTCTCCCCACCTTCCATTCCAAAATTCTGAAATGGTGACTTGGAGGACAGAGTCCTGGAGGTTTTATGCTCCCAAGGTAACTAGAACCCCATTAATGAAACCAGCCCTAAAAAGTCAACATATGTGTGTTGTTACTAGTGGAAAATACTAGAAATGAAATTGAAGCCCACTGAGGATAATGAAAATAGAACAACAGTGGAAGAGTTCCCAGAAGTTCCCATAAAGGTCAGAAGAATAATTACATAATAAAATAAAATCAGAAAATTAAGACAGATAATAGAGCTCTTTAGGATAAAATAAATAAATCTTAGCTAGCAGATAATGAAACATAATGAAAGATAGACACATTGTCCATAAGAGTCTTTTTGCTTTTTGAAAAAGAATAAAAGAACTGGAAATCAATGGAACAAAAACAAAAACAAAGTAACAAGTAGAAGAAGACATTTTAGATCTATAAAACAATAACAATTAAACTCAAATGTGGAATATAAAATAATCTACAAATAATAAAAGTTCTGGGAAAATCACTAAAACAAAACTAAAATATAATGTTTCAACAATACAGAAAAACTCAGAAACATGAGAAGTATATTGCAAAGTATAGATTGTGAGACACTACAGAACATAAGTAGAAAGACACTCAAAGTCCAATTCACCAAACCACATTTTAGTCAACTTTTGGATATACAAATCTAAAAAGAAATTATTGCAAGAAATAGGGAAAGAATTAAAAAAACCTTCAGTTTCAAGGGAGAATGAACCAGAGTTATATAGCATAATTTTGGACTTCAAAAAAACACAAATGAGAAAAATGAATATTGTAGTTTAAAGAGTAAGGGACATTGACCGAGAGTGCCTAAAAATATTCTGGAAAGCTGAGACTAAATGTCAAAGAAAATAATTAATTGTTGAATGAAAAATAGTATTAGAATTATTACTTCAAAATAATTTAGACTTGCATAGAAAAAAATTAAAATATACATAGATATAAAGAGCAAAAATGAGATGAGCCAAAATTTATTATGCTTAAAGGGACTATGAAAAATCAGGAATTGAAACTATGATGTCAGAGAAACAAAAAGTAGAATATCACTATTTTTCAAGAGGTAATAGAAAAAATGTTTAAAGGAGCATAGGCAATGAAAAATTAAATTTAAGAGGATGTGCACTTAATAGTATTGTATTTAAATATGTAATAGAAAAGTTAGGTGAAGTACAAAAAAAATTGACAATAACTTAATACTAGTAAGATATTTTAATTCTTATTTCTCAGAGCTATATGAATACCAACAGTAACATACAAAAAGAAAAACTAGAACTGAATGAATTACTCGAAAATTTTAATTTGATTGGCCTATGGTGATTTCTAAATGTGAATGTCAAATGAAACATATATCTCAGCACCCCACAACGTGTCAGCAAAAATGGCAATTCAATAGAACATATGTGAATCATAAATGTAAAAAGAGAAATATAAGAAATTTGTCCTTTTATGTAACAAAACTCAATAAAAATGATAATGGAGAAAGAAATATGAGAGAAAGATATAGCCATAAAAGAAGACTCAGCAATGACTTTCTGAATAGTTATAGGCTCAAAGAACAAATAAAATAAACAAAAAATAATTATATAAAAATAATCATAATAATTAGTCAGCTTGCCAAAATGAGACATATAGCAGAGAAAGAGAACTATAATCAAATTCACTAATGGTGAGGTTTGATAAGGCACATTCAGTGATACAAGTGAGGCAGAATCTCAAGGGAAGAACATAGTTTAGAGTTGAACTAGTTCAGCAAGGGTTCAAGATGTGGAAAAGAGAAGACAGTGGTTAGTGCTTTGAAAATGCTATATTGGTAAAGGAATTTTCTCATTGTGAGATTCAATGAAATACGTCCAATTCCTTCTTCTTTGTCTATCTCTTTCTCTGTTTCATACATATACAACTGGATCCTAATTAATATGAATGCTGAATTATCTGAAGTGTTTGAATTTTTTAATTCATAGTATTTGAAGTTATAATTATGTAAAATATGGTAATTGATCTCAGCCCAAGGGAAATATGAAGTACAGATTTTTATAATTTGACCACTTCATGTGGTTCATTAGGACCTAGCTGTACATATGAATATGTATATTATATATATCTATATCTACATCTATCTATCTATCTATATATATGTGTGTGTATAGATATATATAGACATAGACATAGACATAGACATAGACATAGACATAGACATAGACATAGACATAGACATAGACATAGACAGAGACAGAGACATAGACACAGACACAGACACAGACACAGACACAGACACAGACACAGATACAGATACAGATACAGATACAGATACAGATATAGATATAGATATAGATATAGATATAGATATAGATATAGATATAGATATAGATATAGATATAGATATAGATATAGATATATATATAGATATACACCTACATACATAATAAATAAAGTATGATAGGTAAGTTATAACTGGATGATAAGAGAATATACAGAGAGACAAACAGGTAGATAGATAAACAGATATAGATAGTTGTATAGATGTATGCATAGAAAGTTTATCAGAAAAGTTAACTTGATAAAGTTCAAGTGAGAAGAACATTGAAAGCCTGATTATGTTTTTCCTAGATTAAGTAATTATGTCTTAGTATTCAAGATGATATGATAGGTTCAGGTTATTGTGTTTTGGAGTTTCCATTTTCACTAGGCCTTGCCAGAGCCTAGACTTGCCAGAGTCATTCATAAACTGAGCAAATGGGGAAACAGAACTGGAGTAGATTGGGTGAAGCTAGTGAATCTAGTCCTCACTGAGGGAGACAATAATGGTGTCCAAGTAATCATGTTGTCATGAGCCTTAGTAGAAAATTATGGTACATAACCTGAGAAATGGCAGTTACATATTGTAATTATTCATCCCCTATACTTTACCACAAGAAAAGTTGATGGGGACTTGAAGGGCAGAAAAAAGGATCCTACAGTCAGCAGTCAGTTTTCTATGTATGTACCTTAATACTTTTGAGCTTTAAATTTGGACCAATTTTCTCCATGGAATGGATATGTGAAGAAGAGAGAGTGCATCCTATAATGGGGGGGTATTTTGTAACCTCTGCCCTTACTGTACCTCTATTTGAGGTACTAATAGACTTCTACTAGTTGATTGATATTGGGGACCACATGGGGACAGGGCTTGCATACTATGGTATAAAAAACTGCCACCCTCATCCCCTCAGGTTACTCAGAATACCTTGAGGAAAGTAATAGTCATCACTCCCTGGGGAACCTAACCTGCCAGTCCAGTGAAAATAGGAAGAGTGAGCCCAGAGACCTGGTTACACAAAATAGTGGAAGAATTATGCAATATATTACCAGAGGTAGTAAAAACAAATGCACTAACTGAATATGTAGCAAGTAACAACCTGCTGGCTAGAACAATTCATGTGACAAATTCTCATATTACATATGTAGACTCCACATATCCAAAAAATATTAGAATCAGACCATTTTTATAGATAGGCCCATTGTCGACAATAAACTAGACATAAATATCAATACATAAACATTTTAAAACAATGTTATAAATTTATATCATCATCCCAAATACTTATAATCTTCAAGCTCCAAGAAACAACAAAAAAAAACTGAAGTGTTAAGATTTAGTCTAGGAGATTAAAATCATACAGGAACAGGTATTGTCTTTGCTATCCTATCTACTCCTGTGCTTGTACAAATAATACATTCTCTTAGTATAGAGTGCATAAGTTTACACTAAAACACTTGCACTCAACTGCAAACAGTAGTAAAGTCAGTTCTACTATAATGCTAGTTTTGAAAATGCATATTTATTCCAACAAGACTGATATATTAGGGAACAATTGGAACATAATGCTTTGTGTTTGTTTATATGCATTTTTCTTGTAGAGGAAAACTGCACCAGGGACTCATGGCGGGATGCGTGTTAGAGGAATGACTTATTTGGATAGGGTAGGGTGGAGGACACCACTGTCATGTAATGGGCTTTGTAGAACAAGAGATATGCAATTCCAACTGGGGTAAAGTCCTGCACCAGTCATCTTCTGCAACCCAAAATATTGTAAGGCCCCCTAGGGAAATGGAACACTCATGGGAACAAGAAATGGGGATCTGGAGAGGCAAGAATGGAATGGATGGAAATAAAGTGGAATGTGCCCAACATTCCAAAGCAAAGAGGAGAATGACTGCCTTCTCACCCCCACCACCTCCAACCATCTACCCAAGAAAAGCCCAATATACTATCTCTGTAGAAATAACCATCACACTGAGGAAATGGGGTATGGTCCCTCAGCACAGTCCACAGAAGAGGTCGTACCAAAGATCTATTCCATTCAAATAATGCTTTTACCTTTGCCCCTCACAGGGCAATGGCTGGTGTTTCGGTACCTTCCACCCCATGGTAAAAGTTCCTCATATCTTGGTTTCAGTGGCTTCCCCTAGGACTAATTTTGAGTGCTTTTCCTCTAACCTCATTTTCTCTTTAAGACCTGTGGATTACATTGCACTATTTGTATAATACCAGTGATTTTTAAGAACACATATGTATAGGGGGGGGAGCCAAGATGGCAGAGTGAAAGCAGTGACTTGCTTGAGCTCCCCCCCAAACCCCTCCAAATACTCATAAAAAATGCTCTAAACAAATTCTAAAGCAGCAGAACCCACAAAAACACAGAGTGAAACAAATTTCCATCCCAGGACAACCTGGATGATTGATCAGAAAGGTGTATCGCGCCAGGCTGGGAGCACAGTGCAGCGTGGCCTGGGCGCGCAGGCCCCAGCACACCTGGAGCAGGCCTCAGAGGACTGAATCACTGGCAGCTGTGGAGGTTTCCAGACTCCTCAATCCACTAATGCCAAAGACAACTTAGAAGGTCAGTAGGAAAAGTCTGTTTCTGTCGTGGTCAGAGAGGAAGGCTGGGTTTCAGCTCCATTCCCAAGAGCTGGCCCTGGGGGGGGGCAGCTGCTTCCCAGCTTCCCCCACAGACTGAGGGGAATCCAGTGGCTGATCAGAGAGGGACTGCAGGGATCTCTTTGCCAGTGCTGAGGCAGGAATCTCTTGCTTTGCCCTGTGTGGATCTGGGTCACAGTTCTGGGCGGCAGTGCTGGGGTGAGGAGGAGCTGGCTGGTGGAGCTTGTAGTGGCTGTGGAGAGGAACCCTCCTCACAGACAGGACAGGACAGAAAGGAATACTTGTGGTCACAGGCCAGGAAAGGAGTAAACACCTCGCCCCTTATCATACCACCTTGGAAGAAATGAAAATTTACAGGTCCCTACAAGTATCTCTGAAAACAGCTTACACAAACCCCTGAAGCTTGGGACAGTACACTCTCCACATTGGAAGCAGACTCTTACCTTAACAAAGAGTTTAAAACTCAAGTAATTGGCTGGGATCATGAGCAAGCAGCAAAAAGAGTCAGACTATATTATCTTACTTTGGTGAAAAAGAAGATCAAAATATACAACCAGAAGAAGACAACAAAGTCAAAGCTCCTACATCCAAAGCCTCCAAGAAAAATATGAATCAGTCCCAGGCCTTGGAAGAGCTCAAAAGGGATTTTGAGAAGCAAGTAAGGGAAGTAGAGGAAAAACTGGGAAGAGAAATGAGAGTGATGCAAGAAAATCATGAAAAACAAGTCAACAGCTTGCTAAAGGAGACCCAAAAAAATACTGAAGAAAATAACACCTTAAAAAAGCCTAACCCAAATGGCAAAAGAGGTCCAAAAAGCCAATGAGGAGAAAAATGCCCTAAAAAGAAAAATTGGCCAAATGGAAAAGGAAGTCCAAAAGATTACTGAAGAAAATACTTCCTTAAAAATTAGAATAGAGCAATTGGAAGACAGTGACTTTATGAGAAATCAAGACACTGTAAAACAAATCCAAAAGAATGAAAAATTAGAAAACAATGTGAAATATCTCATTGGAAAAACAACTGACCTGGAAAATAGATCCAGGAGAGAGAATTTAAAAATTATTGGACTATCTGAAAGCCATGATCAAAAAAAGAGCCTAGACATCATCTTTCAAGAAATTATCAAGGAAAACTGCCCTGATATATTAGAACCAGAGGGCAAAATAGAAATTGAAAGAATCCACAGATCTCCTCCTGAAAGAGATCCCCAAAGGAAAACTCCTAGGAATATTATAGCCAAATTCCAGAGTTCCCAGGTCAAGGAGAAAATATTACAAGCTGCCAGAAGGAAACAATTCAAGTACTGTGGAAACACAATCAGGATAACACAAGATTTAGCAGCTTCTACATTAAAGGACCGCAGGGCATGGAATATAATATTCCAGGGCAAAGGAGATAGGATTACAACCAAGAATCACCTACCCAGCAAAACTGAGTATAATCCTTCAGGGGAAAAAATGGTCATTCAGTGAAATAGAGGACTTTCAAGCATTCCTGATGAAAAGACCAGAGCTAAACAGAAAATTTGACTTTCAAATACAGGACTCCAGTGGAACATGAAGAGGTAAACAGGAAAGAGAAATCATAAGAGACTTATTAAGATTGAACTGTTTACATTCCTGCATGGAAAGATGATATTTGTAACTCATGAGAACTTTGTCAGTATTAGGGTAGTTGAAGGAAAAAAATTGTATGTATGTATGTATAGATAGATAGAGGGCACAGGGTGAGTTGAAGATTAAGGGGTCATATCTGGAGAATAAAATTAAGGGATGAGAGAGGATGATACTCAGAGAAGAAAGGGAGAGGTAGAATGGGGTAAATTATCTCACAAAAAAAACAGAAAAGAAAAGTCTCTCACAGTGGAGGGGAAACAGGGGAAGGTGAGAGGGAATGAGGAATCTTATTCTCATAGGATTTGGCTTAAGGAGAGAATAACATACACATTCAATTGGGTATGGAAATCTGTCTTACCCTACAGGAAAATAGGGGGAGAAGGGGACAAGAGAGCAGGGGGTGATAGAGAGGAGGGCAGATTGGGAAAGAGGGTAATCAGAAGCAAATACTTCTGAGGAGGGACAGGGTCAAAAGAAAGAATAGAATAAATGGGAGGGCAGGATAGGATTAAGGGAAATAGAGTTAGTTTTTCACAACATGTCTACTAAGGAAGTGTTTTGCATAACTGCACATGTACAACCTATATTGAGTTGCTTGCCTTTTCAATGAGGGTGGGTGGGGAGGGATGAAGGGAGAAAATTTGGAACTCAAAGTTTTAAAAAGACATGTTTTAGAAAACATGTTTTCACATGCAACTGGGAAATAAGAAATACAGGAAATGGGGTACAGAAGTCTATTCTGCTGTACAGGAAAATAGGAGGGGAAGGGGATAAAAGAAGGGAGGGGGGAGAGATAGAAGAAAAGGCAGACCAGGGGAAGGGGTATTCAGAATGCATGCCATCTTGGGGTGGGGTGAGGTGTGAGAAATTTGAAACTCAAAAACTTGTGGAAGTGAATATTGAAAACTAAAAATAAATAAATTTATATCAAAAAAGAACACATATGTATAACAAAATCACCTGTATTTTTCCACTCTCTGGAATATGGAAATAAATGAATGAATGAATTAATGAATGATGATGATGATGACGATGATGATGATAAAACTATTCTGATGTAGACATGACATTTTTCCTGAGTTTTTAGATAAATGATGACATTTTGGCCATAATCTCTTATTTGAATAATTGTCAGTATTACCTAGTGTAAGGTGGCTAAAAGTTCATTACCCTCATGTTCAGTCTTTCCTAGGACACATATTGGTACTAGAAAGTGTTCATTACTATGACCCAACAGCCAGAACCCCTTCCTTGGTTCTCCTATGAGAGTGAGGATATCAAAATCTTTGACCCTTTAGAAGGAGTAAGGAGTTAGGCAATATGATTTTGTGTAGAGGCAAGCATTGTAAGAGAGACATGTTACACTACCCCAAAGTAAAGTAGATTCCAATGAATCCACACTGTAGTCCTTGAGTAGAGAACAATTATGAGATTGGTCACCGTATATTAATTACATTGTGGATGGAGTTTATCAATTTGTGATTACAATAAGCAATTGCCTACATTGCTGCTTTTATAAATGGTTACTTTTTTAGGGGTCTGTGCTAGTGGCCCTGGGATCCCTGCCACTGCCCATTCTATGCTGTTAACATGAATGTTCTTATCAATTTGACTAATTAACACCAATATGTCAAAACAAATAAGAAAAAAGATTTTATTACACTCAGAGTGTGACATACTTTTGCCAGCAGTTGATGGGGAATGTGTCATTCACTACACACACACACACACACACACACACACACACACACACACACACCCCATATGAAATAAAGTAAAAAATGATGACTAGTCATTACAATACAGTTGGCCATACAAAGAAAATAAAGTATTCTTGTTAATGAAGATGCATATCATTATCTACAGAATAATAATAATGAGGGATGTGTACTTCTTAGTATAGCTTGTTTCACTAACTCAAAGGGAACTGTCTATCAGACTAGATTAGGGAGAAAAAATTCCAGGTTCTCTGAAATGCCTGTCCCCATGCACCCCCTCCCCTTTTTTCTTTAGCAATTGAGTATTTTTCTAGCAATTAGAGTAGCAGAGATACCATCAAAAGAAACCAGCTATTGCAGATAGTCTTGTATTTCATGCAGTAAAATCACAAATAAAGAAATGGAACCAAGATTAGAAGGAAAGCAGAAAATTGAGGAAAAAATTTTATAGACAGATTCTCAGATAAAGGTGTCATATGTTAAATATGTAAAGAACTTTGTCAAATCTATTAAGAATATGTGTCATTCCCCAATTGATAAATGGTTAAAGGATATCAACAAGCTGTTTTCCTGTGAAGAAATCAAAACAACTTACAGTCGTACGAAAATAACAAATATAATAGAAATGTGTAATAGAAATATATAGAAATACAAATATAAAATAGTAAAGAATGAAATGAGAACCATGATAATATTGTATAGAGTAACAGCAATATTATTTAAAGAATAACTTTGAGTGAATAAGTCATTTTGACTGTTTTAAATACCCAAATTAACTACAAGGGACATATGAAGAAAGACACTATCTTCATCTAGAGAAAGAACTCATAAACAGAAGTATGTATACTATATGTGCATATCTATCTATATAACTGTATCTATCTATACACACACACATGCACGTTAATACCTAATGGTAACCATCTATAGGGCAGCAATGGGGAAGGAAAAAAAAGAAAGTTAAATGATAACTTTATTACATATTTAAAAGGAATAACAAGTTATACATAATAGATTTTCAATTTCATGTATGATTACCTTTTTTTCTGTTCTACTGTTATCAAAACACTTGTTTTATTTCTTAAAGTTTAGAATACAATAAACAAAATTTTAAAAAACAAAGAAATTATGTTTTCAAAAAAATTCACTTTCAATAGGCCTAGGCTTTTGCTTCTTTTCTGTGGGCCTGAACCATTGACCACTTCTTTGAGGCTCAAATAGCTGTTCAGTTTGGTTCAATTGGGTCCAATACTGCTCCACTTCACTGAGACCACAGAAGTCCACTCCACTAGAATTAACATCAATGTCCAATGCTGACACCTATATTACTATAACTGTGAAGTGATCTAACTATTTTGGAGACCAATCTGGAATTCTGCCCAAAGAGATATTTATATTTATATTACCTACCACATAGAAACTCTACATTTATCTGAATAACTCCTTCAGAGTCCATGTCCTCTGACAAGTCAGTCCTGGGGTTGAAATCCTGCTGTCATTGTTAGTTTTCTCTATTAAGGATATATCTGCAGAAATTTATATTAAATTCTTATTGGGGGAACACAACCTACTAACCTTTTGAGTTCATGAGGCTTCTGTCAAAGAAATGAATGTCACTTTCAGGATTATTTGGTTAGTTGAGATCAGGGAAAGAACATGCAGAAAAGAGGCAGCTAGGGCTTTGAAATTTAGCCTAAGTATCGAATAGGCCAACACACATTCTTTCTGCCATGGATAATTATTGTTATCAGGGTAGGAGAGGATGCCTACCCACTGCTCCAACCAGATGTCTCCAAAAGAAAGGTGAAAGCTGAATATTTGTTTTTGCTTTGTTTTGTTTTGTTCATTTTTGTTTGTTTTCTTTTTATATCAATGTCTCAAGGCTTAGAGGTAGCTACGTGGTGCAGTTGATAGAACAGGCCTGGAGTCAGAACTTGAATTCAAACATGGCTTCAGACATTTACTAGCTTTGTGACCCTAGGCAAGTCACCTCGCCCTGTTTGCCTTAGTTCTTCATCTGAAAAATGAGCTGAAAAAGGCAATGGCAAACCACTCCAGTATTTTTGCCAAGAAAATTCCAAGTTAGGTCATGAAAAGTTGTATGTGACTGAAAAATGCCCAAGAAACAACTCAAGCCTTAGTCTCCTAGGTAAATTAAGCTTTGAGGACAGTTTCATCACCTTATAAGGGAAAAGCTAACTTAGGTGGTATGGCAGCAACTTTCAGAATTAATAATGTTGCTCCTACCAAAACAGAAGTGTAACTTGCCCCAGCACAATTTCTGTCAGAACTCCACTGAAAAATATGAGAATACTGTTACAACCATCACCATTACCACCACAAATGATAACAACAACAAGCAATAATGATATATAATAATCCTTCAAAATCCAAGCAATTGGAATAGTGCAATATTTGTTAATAGGGAAATGTCAGTCAGGTTGGTTTGCACTAGAGACTTCATATGTCCTGAGATTGTTACATTTGTAATTTATGCCAAAGGAAAGACCCTGAATAAAGACTTGTAGCCTCAATTTGGAGATCAAATTAAACCAATTGACAAAGGCGATACTTCCTCTAGACAAGACATATCAGGCATAAAACTATCAGGGAAAAAGCTGTCTCCACATACATTAAGAAATTTACTGACACCAAAAAATCAAATTTTAATGGGAGAAACACACTTAAAGCAATTAAAGCCTGTAGAAACCTATTTTAGGAAAGACATTTGTAAGTAGAAAGCAGACCATAACATATTTGGGAAATATTCTAACAAAAACCTGCACATTATTAGGAAATACAGGGCTCATGACCCTAATAATAATAGAAAGATTCAGATAAAAATCATATCATTCCTCTCATACTGTCTGCTGCTTCAGTTGAACCAATGATGTATTTAGTAAGCCTAAAACAGATGAGTTTGTATTCTAATACTTATTTTTAATTACAAAAAGCAACTATTTTATCTACCTTGTGATGTTCCATAGAATATTAAATAGAAAAGAATAACAATAGGGTAGTAACTTGTCATGGAGCATTTTTCATCTGAACTCCATAAAAAATGAGCAGAAGTTTCATATAATAATAATAGGTTTGAATCCCAGTGTTTTTATTCAATTACAAAAGAGCAATTATTTTGTAATATGTTCAATAGACCACAGAACATTAGACATAAAAGAATAATATCAAGTTAGTGAATTGTCCAGTACCATTTCTGTTTCAACTTCATCAAAAAGATAACAAGATAATAAGACAGTGGAAAATTATATTTTTCTAATAATGCATAAAATTTTTGAAGTTGCCCAAGAATTGTGTGGACTAACTGAGCAAACTTGGTCACACCCTATGGGTCATCTTTAAAATATGAGCCTACTTATGACAGAAGTTACTCCAGAGATCGGAGTGTGGTCTTCCAATAAAATCATTAAAAAGGCCTTGCTTGTTTGGGATATAGATTGATTGAAAGATATAGACATTTATTGTCTACTATGTTCCAGGCACTCTGCTCGATACTAAAAATATAAATCCAAGGGGAAAAGACAGTTTTCACCCTCAAGGAACTTGCATTCTAGTGGACAAAGACACATAAAAGGGATCTGGAACCTGGGGTAAGGAGATGGACTTGGGGAGTCAGAAGGATAAAGAGTGAAGTAAGCATGAGCACTTCTTGAAATAGTGATCCGTGCTAGTGAATCACAAACCTGAGGAGAGTGCCACAGGATGAAGTCATCTCTAGGATAAGAAAGCTGCTATCAAGAAGGTAGAGAAGTATGATGATTCAAGAGAAGACCCAGTAGTGAAATTTCAGGGAGAGCAATTAGGACACTATTGATAATATCCAGGCATATAAAGGCAGTCAATAAATGTTAGTAAAGTTCAAATTATTAAAAAAGTAAACAGCAAAGGAATAATGACACAGGTAACTGTAGGGTGAGAATGAGCATAGAGCTTTATCTGACCTCTAGTCATTTTTACTTCCATCCAGGAGCGGGCTTTTATAGTGAGTTCTACTAGTTCTTGGGAGCTAATTGTTAAATTTTCGATGTGATCAGTTATACCTTGGAAATCTGCAAATTTTACTAATCATGGCTTGATTATTATTTTATTGGTTGTTCAGACTTATGAAGGTGATAGAGGAAATATTAATAATGTAGTTTATATTTAAATGTGTGTTATTCATTTTTGTAGTGGCAGTAGTGAGTGGTCAAACATTTACCAGAACACCTATGCAAACTTTGCTTCTCTCCACACATATCCTAAAAACTAGTTCAGTCCTCATTACTTCTAATCTAGAGTATTCCAATAAGCTCTAATTGGTCTCCCTGTTTTAGACTCTCCCTTCTTCAAGTCATCCTAAAGCATAAGGAAAACCATGTCACTTCCTACACTAAAATTTCCAGAGGCTCTTTTCGCAAACTCCTTCCTGATTTTTAAAACCCTTCTCAATTTGGCTCTATCCTACCTTTCCAGGATAACTACACTTTACTCTCCTTCATGTACTCCATATTCTAACCAGACTGACCTACTGCTTTCTCACTCTATGACATTGTATCTCTAGTCTTTGTGCCTTTGTAAAGCTGTTCTCCATGCCTCTGAATCTATGTCTTTAAAATGTTGCTAGTTTCCTTAGAAACTCAGTTCATGTGTAATGTCTTACATGAGTGTTAGTGCTCTTTTCCAAAAATATTTTCTATCCTTTTGTGCATATTATGTGTTAACTTTTCTTTATTTATATTGTTTCTCCATAATAATATCAATATCTCCCCCTCCAGTCTCAACATTGATTAGAGGAGGACCTCACTAACTCCATAGATTTAAAGAATTTCTTATCTTCCCCTTACTGTGCTAGCAGTATCCCCAGAATTGAGAATGGCTATGTTCATTTGTAAGCCAAGGAAGGAGAGTTTCTAGCCTTAAACTCATGAGCATCTCTCTTAAACAGAACTTGGTATGGCTTCCAATTTAAGGGAAAGTGTGAGGAAAATGTTTTGTTATATTAAAAAAAAAGATTATATGGTTCAAATCCAACTTTATTTGATCTGCATCTCGAATATCTCCTGACCCCAGTAACTCTAGTAATGCTGTAGATTTCTACAAAATATTTTGAGCTCTCCCAGGTCTTGGATTCACCCAAAGCACTTTTTATTTTGGGTTTCCACACACTCATCTTGTTGAGTCCATCCAAGGTTATATTTTGGGGTTCTCTTATATCTTGGCTTTGCCTACATTTTGATGAATGTTTAGATTTTCCAATATCCATTTTGATTTACGTTGCTTTCAAATGGTACTTATGTGAAGGTATTCTTGTCCAAATTCTGCATACTGTTCATAGCGCAGATAAGAGGGAGCCACACTTCTCTTCTAGATTATTCTCCTCTACCAAATGACCTAATAAATTTCTTTCTAAAACTACTTCAGATTTTGGGATTTGTTCTTGCAAACAATAGAAGTGTCAGAAAAACATATTATGTTTCAATGTATATGGACAGCATCAAGTTACATGACACCACTGGGAAAAAAATACATAAAACAGCATTTTTACTTAGTTCAATTTTTTTACATTAATAACAAAATGTCATTTAGACAAGGTAAGTTTAAAAATTTAGTGTACACCAACAGGAGAGGGAAGAAAAAAAGAAAGACTTTGAATTCAAGTCAGAGATCAAATTATACCAATGTATGAAGGTAATATAAATTCCTTGTATTACTCCCTGCAAGCCCCTTTGAAAATAAAGCTACCGAGCAGAATACTGTGCCTTTATATGTCAAGACAATTGTAGGTATCTTGAAGTCAATCTTCAATGAGAAAAATTAAAAAAAAATCTATAGTAATTAACATTTATGCAATACCAGATGTATTTTTTGGAATTCTAAATTTGGAAGCATTCTAACAAATGTGCATACAGTGCTTATGTAACACTAGTGCTATCACACTGAATTAGCCATAGAAAGGTTAACACTTCCATGTCACAAAGAGGTAGGAGACTA
Source organism: Phascolarctos cinereus (assembly GCF_003287225.1). Classification (NCBI taxonomy): domain Eukaryota; kingdom Metazoa; phylum Chordata; class Mammalia; order Diprotodontia; family Phascolarctidae; genus Phascolarctos; species Phascolarctos cinereus. The sequence goes on from NW_027555847.1 coordinate 240,517,251, forward strand.
ATAAATGTATTCAGAGTACAAAAGTTGAAGATAGAGAAATACTATTGGAACAAATAGGCCTTTGTTCACAAAGTATAATAGGTATACTGATAGATATGGCTACTGTAACCAAAATATCTCCTAATGGTGCTTGTGACATGGCTAACATCAAAGAAGGTTTGCAAGGCCCTCATACATTTATGTATGTATGTATATACATATGCATATATACATATATATGCAACTTTGAAATGAACTCAATTGACACTATTTTCAAGAATAATTCTCAAATAAATGATAAAGTCAAGTAAATTTATTTCTAGCAACAGAGAAGTAAATAGCAATTCAGGATCAGATTATTGCCACCAGAAATTACTAAATTATTCATAAGGAGTCCAGATAGATTGCTCAATATATGTTATGCAAGAAAACTGTAAAAACAATGTGCAACACATCACTACAAGTTTCAAAAAATTAGAACCTATTGAATACATAGGAAGACGTTATTTGAGGACTAGTTATAGTCCATAAACTCACTCTTCTATGTAGACAAATTGATGACAAATCTCAGTGCTATAAATACAGATCTCAAAATATTTTTGAAAATTCAGCATATAAATTATAATTAAAATACACCATTATTTATGACAAAACTGTTCTTAGCACCCTGATATTAAATTGATCCATAAATATTTAAGAACAACACGTTATATATATGTATGCATACATATTGTATTTTAATATATGTACATACGTATCAGATATACTCATAATATTCAAACTATAAGCAGTGGAGATAATTTAAAACATATAAATTTTGTGATGGAAATCAAACAGTGTAGGAACATGGTAGGAACGTGATGAGATACAAATAATCATTGTCATCGCATCTTCTACTGGAGTTGTCCCAAAGACACTTTCAATGAATCCATAGAAGCTGAGTTTATATCCTACTACTTTTTATTCTATTAATGAAATAGCATTAAAATAACTCATCTCAAGACCATCTTGTAAGAATTACATTGAAAAAGAGTAGAACAGTAATAAAAAAAATCAATGTATTTATTCAGCAGTTGATTGTTCATAAACAGATTTTCTCCCAATAACACTATGAGATAGAGACAACAAATATAATTGCACTCTTTTTTTATAGATCACAAAAATGAAGTTCAGAAAAATTAAGAGACTTTCTTATGATTATAACCAGATACAACTTTGGTCTGCTATTTCCAAGTCCAGTTTTCTTTGTAAAATTTCATTATTTCTCTCTCAACAAATATTACACTTAAAATTATATATAAAATTGTTTTGGCTGATAACTTATAAATAATCTTTTTGCAGAAATTAAAATCTAGGAATAAGGTGTCACACTCAGAATGATCCAGGTTCTATTTCTGCTTAACCTCATATAAAGCATGAAATGATCATTAGCTCTTGAAAATTCCCTGTAATATAATTGATGGATCCAGGCTAGGCAATTAAGAAGCCAGGCCAGGTAATAAATCTAAAATATGTTTAAAAAATATTTTTACATGCTACTGGGAAATAAGAAATACAGGAAATAGGGTACAGAAGTCTATCCTGCCCTACAGGAAAATAGAAGGGGAAGGGGATAAGAGAAGGGAGGAAAGATAGAAGAGAGGACAGACTTGGGGAAGGGATATTCAGAATACATGCCATCTTGGGGTGGGGGGAGGGGTGAGATGGGGTGAAAATTTGGAACTCAAAAACTTGTGGAAGTGAATGTTGAAAACTAAAAATAAATTTATATTAAAAAAAAATAAATGAATCTAAAATACAATAACTTTAAGAAAAAAACAAGAATACCAAAACCACAAAATGTAGTCCTTCACCTAGGTATAGTGTGGTAGATATCCTGGAAGGGGTGATTTCAGAGTTTTCCATGGATTATTAGACAGGCAGTATGAGGCTGGGGATGTTTTTTGAGCAGAAAGCTGTAGGTGCTAAGGTTTTTTTGTGTTTTTTTTTTTGAATAGTGGAGACTCATTTAACACCATAATTACAAGATTATCCATCCTACCATTTCTTGTGATCCCCATGGTGTTAGAGGTGAAATAGACCAAACTGGATGTCAGAGTTGCCATCAAGCCTGATATCAAATCATCTTTGCTAGCTTAGAAAATTGAAGTCCTTATCTTCATGCTTCTAAACATGATCAGACTACAAATAATCTGAATGAGAGGAAAAGACAAGTACAAGGTCAGTGAGAATACTAGCCTGTGGAATATAAAGCAAATCATTAGAGTTAAGAAATCATAAATTAGTGAAAGGTTGAACTGTTATCCACCAATGACAAGAAGAAATGGCCCTCTGCATGAATGTTGCAACGCACTACTTAAAGATCTGGGAACCGAAACTGATGTAACTATATTGGCATTAAATCAGTCACTGTGATGTCCATGAAACACTGCTGTTTCCTGGCTGGGGCCTCACTCATTACCAACTTAGGTGCCCCCTGTTTTAGACTTACCTCTAATACCAATCCTGGTATCTGCTTCTTTCTAACTTTGCTACACATATTTTGCTCAAACCCTTAGACCAGATCTGGACTCATCATAGCATGAAGGGGATGGACAGAGTGGCCACTAGATTCTCTAAAATATAGGAGCCTGACCCTTCAGAGTTTCAGATTTTCTCAATAATCATTTTGTCTATCTCAGCTCTGGGGTCTGTTTGAGATTTGTAGCCAAAACCAGACAAAGGTTTCTTAGATGGCTGTGTCTTTTCTTAGGGGGCAAATTGCCTTGTCAGAGCCCTTTACCTCTGTACCTCCTTCCAAAGGCCAGTTTCTTACTTTGCTTTTAATCTCACATACTGTTAGCTCTGTTTTGTGCATGTATGACTTGTTCAGTTATCAGCCAAATAAATTCTGTTGCAAGTGGAGATGAGTATGATGTGAAATAAGATCTTCAGAAGGATGTTTTAGATGGAAAGTCTAGCAGCTAAAAGCATTAAGCATTTTATTTAACAGAGGACAATCACTGAGTCAGGTATGATGAAAAAACCCAAATGCTCCTACTGGATAGCCCACAGACTGAGTACCAATTTTAATGTCCACAGTTTGAAAATGCTATTCTTTCTTTTGAAAGTAGGAGGGAGGGAGGAAGAACAAATATAGGAGTTTGTGGATGTTGTTGTAGTTGACCACACACTGTTGAATATGTAAAACTTAGAAATGAATTTAGAAACAGGGCCTTTAACTCAGGCAAATAAAACTGTCTCAGTGCCTTGAGTAAACTAGATGGAGTTTTAATGTCAACATTCAAATGTCAACAAATTGAGCTCCTGGTAATTTTTTTTTCGTCTAAGGGTTTTCATATACAGAAACAATTAGTGTAACATCTTGTGGTCTTTGTAGTTTAATTTCTTTGTAGAAATATTTGTACTGTCATTCACGCACTTCTAACATTTAAGCTTACGTAAGGGCTGGAACCAGTAGGATTTCTTTAAATTCCGAGATTTTATTATTTGATGTTAACACTACCCATTTCTACCCTGCATCTTCCACCTTACTTTACAATGCTATTACACTATTTATTCCAACACCCAAATGGTAACATTTATAAGGTCTATGTCAAGGGATATCTTACAATTCTGAAAACAAAATATCCCAAACAATATTATTTTTAAATTTATTTAATTTAAAAAATAAATATATAACGAAATATTTGGAGGTGAGGAGAGAAAAATGTCAAAAACAAAAATCTCTCTATATATATTTATAATAAAAATGTTAAGGAATCATAGGATTATTGAGCAATCATCCTTTTGAGAGAATTCAATATTTCATGTAAATGATTTTTCACAATCGTCCTTCAAGTTTTTAAATTTTTAAATGTTCAATGTCTTAAACAGAATGATGCTATCTGTAACTATTTTGCTAACTCAGGTAACTGAAAAACATCACTGATAGTATCAAGTTCATGAGTATAATCCTTAGCAAAATGTGTTATCTTCACTCTTTTCCATGGTGAAAGATCAGCTGATCAACTATAAATTATATGCTATTTAATGTCTACCAAGGAAGACCTTCCATTGGATTAGGGAAAGTCCTCATGCTGTCCCATATAGAAAGCGCATACAATACATTTTGATGAGCTAATGAAACACCAATTAATAACCCAAGGTGAGGTGTTCCCTTTGCTTAATTCAAACAACCTGCTCCCAACCCTACATGAACTGATTGTTTTTTAGAAGGTATTTTGAGATTTTTCTTCAAAGGCATATGCATATTTTTTTAAATACACAAAGACATCTAACTTTTCTAGGGAACACGAAGTCAATTAAATATAATCACAATGGGAAAAATATAGACTCTTGTTATTCATACAGCTTGAAGTCTTCACCAGTCTTACCTATTCAAAGTAATCCCATTGAATTCAGCCTTAAATCATTCAAATTATCCACATTCTAACTTGATTTGAAGGAATTGGGATGATAATCGTAAGATTGATCAAGTCTGATCCATGATATTTGTTTTAACATTTATAGAATTTTAAGAATTCTGAGTACAATAGACAATTATATCAATAAAAAGCTAACATTTAAGAAAACAATGACAATTTAATTTTTGGTCAGTGCAACATTATATTTCACAAAAGTGCTTGAAATAAATGAAGCAATTAAGTTTGTAGCTCATTAAAAAATCATGCTAGCAATTTGAGAAATAATTAGGAAATCAAGTACCCTGAAAACCAAGTTGCACATCAGTAAGTTTTCTTTCATGCAGTATGAACAGTGATTTTGGTGTTCTGCTTAATAAAATATTGTGTTCAATAAACACAATATACTCAATTTCTCTTCTAGATCCTATTCTAACTTTCTACACTTTTAAACCTCACCCTCACATCTTTCCAAGCCTTTTCCACTTATTGTCTTCACTTGTTAAAATGCTCTCTCCTTCAAGCTAGTTACTTTCTTTTTCTTATATTTGTACTCCCAGCACTTAGCACATAGTAAGTGCTTTATCTATCTATCTAGTTAGCCATCTATCTGTTTGTCTATCTATCTTCCTCAAATGTAGCCAAAAAGGCAAAATAGAAAATTCCCTGACTCCTTAGTCTCTTTTGAATTGATTCTGGGTTCTAATTCAGTAGGTCATTTAAAAAGCCCTTCTTCTGGTAGTAAATGAACCAGAAATAGTAAGAATACCTGCACATACTCTGAATATGTGACTAAGGCTTTTCAATTTCATATCACCACATCTTTCTGGAATAAGGTTCTATAGACTCTTCTACTTGAATTAGTAGTTGTCAAAGTAGGCTGCCAAAGCATGGAGGAAAGGGTTCTAGTAGCCAAGATCACATCCAATATATTTCTGTTTTCTAAAAATAATTTTATTGATATATTCATTTTCTACATTGCTTCAATTTCTACTTGTATCTGTCCTCTACCTCTGTCAGAGAAATACATAAAAAAGAATTTTTTTTCAGAAAAAATAAAAAAAAATCAGCAAAGGCAAGTAATAAAGCAATAACAAAATGGTAGATATATTGAATATTCCATAACCATGTATATCCCACCTCTACCAAGGAGTAGGGAGAAGCCTCTTGTAATATCTACAATTTGGAGACATTTTCTTTGCAATTTTACAACATTCATTTCTAATGTCTTCATTCTTTCCATTTACACTGTTGTAGTCATGCTATGCATCATTTTCTTGGCTCTGTTTACTTTATTTCATGCAAATTCATGTAGATCTTCCCATGCTTCTCTGTATTTATCACATTAATCATTTTTGATATCTCAATAATATTACTTTATGTAAGTTTACCAAAATTAATTTAGACTTTCTCCAATTGATGGGCATCTATTTTGTTTCAAGTACTTTGCTAACATAAAATGTGTTACTAAAAATATTTTTCCTTGTATGGAAACTATTTTTCAATTACTTCCTTGGGGAATATGCCTAGTAGTAGAATGTTTTGCATCAAACCATATGCATATTTTAGTTGCTTTATTTGCAAATCTAAATTACTTTCAAATATAGTTGTTCCAATTCATCATACCATCAACAATGAGTAAGCATTTCTTTACACAAGCCTTCCAATATTAAATATTTTCATCTTTTGTGAGCTTTTTCAATTGTTTAAATGTGGAATCTCAGTGCTTATTTAATTTGCCTTTTTATTATTAGTAATTTGAAACTTAATAAAATGGTCGATAGTTTGGCATTTTTCTTTCTGAGAATTATTTGTTCATATCATTGGATTACATCCATTGAGGAATATTTTTTCTTATGTTAGTGGTCTAGATATCTTAGATATCAAATCTTTATCTGAAAAATCTCATGAAGAATTTTTTCCCTATTTGACCACTTTATTTCTTATTTTAGATGCATTAATTTTGTTCATGCAGAAATTTTTCAATTTAAATTTAATGTAAATTATGTTACCTTTTGCATTAGCTGCTAATCTTTATTTGTTTAATACAGTATTTGCCTATAACTTTCAAATGTATGTGACTTATTTCGCTCCTAATTTTTTGTGATATAATCTTTAATATTCAGGTCATATATTCAGTTTGAATTTAAAACTTTGAAAAAGAGTTTGAAAAAAAGGTTAAAATCAAAAGAGGAAAGCCCCAAATACATGAACTACATAACAAGAAAATAATCCAAGAAGACTTTCTTATGCATTCTCAATTTTCCTATGCAGCAGTTCAATAGACACTTTACTAAAACTTCTACTAATTGTAAATACAAAATATTAAGGTATTACCCTAAGCACATTTTCTGACAGAAAGCTTTTCAGTTCTATAAATAGCTCTCATCAAATAGGGACTTCTTTCCTTAATAATTTTGTTTTGGGCTTTATCAAACACTGAGTTGATGATTTCCATTATTTTTATTCTATAACTAGGTGGTCTTTATTGATAAATATTTTTTATTGTTTTTTCTATTTTCATAACAGTTATTGGGAGCTTTTCCTCTTTCTGTTTCCTCTCCCTAATGAATGTTTATAAGAATAATGAGATTTAGAATAGGGAGAGATTTTTAAAGATCTTAGAATTAAAGATTTAAATCCAGAAGGTAACTTAGATGCCATTCCAAATCCTTCATTTTATATATTAGGAAACTGGCAACAAAGGTTAAATGAATTGCTTCAGATCACTCAGTTAATAAGTATATGAAATCAGGTATGAACCTGTCTTCTAAATTCGAGCAAATTTCCTATCATTTCTGTGACACGACCCCTAAAATCACCTAGCCCAACTTGTCATTGCATACACAAGGAAATTGAGGCTTAGAAAGCCTCTGTGACTTACTCAACTTAAATAATATTCAGGATTCACAGTGAGTCATCTGATCTTAATTTAATGTGCTTTTCTAGGCCATATTGGTCAGAATCTGTATTACTGAAGAGGAGACTGAGCTTGTAAGGGGTGAAATGATTTACCCAGTCAAATAGATATGATACATTGAATGCTTTCAGGTATGAAGTCAGTCTTAGTATTCTGGGGCATATTGTACACACATTTTTTTTTAAGCTTTCTTGGATGTTGACTATGAGACCTAAACTTAAAAAATCCTCTAACTATTTTCACATGAGGTTTATATATAAAATGTTCTCAATGGTTTTCTTTTTTGGGGGGTGGGGAGAGAGGCTTCATTTTAGTTCATTACACTGAGCACATGATTAGGTACTTAAATTTTATATTCATTTATTAAGCTTATTTATCTCCATAAACAAGATTTAAATTGAATTTTTCATTATTACAAGTTAATTGTCTATGTAAACTTAACTCTGGCTCTTAAGGGATTATGATAACATTTTTTTTTCTAAATGACTTTGGAAAATGACACAAAATGAGGTGAGGGAAGGCAAAGACATAAAAATTCTATTTTATCAGGCAACTTCAAAAACAGTAAAATCAAAGAGGAAAGTCCCAAATACTGATAACACAAACTAGATAACAAGGAAAATAATCCAACAAGGCTTTCTTATTTGTACTCAAATTGCCTATACAGCAGTTCAATAAACACTTTCCTAAAACTTCTACCAATTGTATATACAAAATCTGGTATATTGATGAGGAAGGAATGTGAAATGTATTTGTTCTCATTCCAAAGTTAATGTGTTAATCTTGTCCAGGCTCATGATCTGACTGAAAGCTGTTCAGTTTTATAGATAGTTCTTATCACAAAGGGACTTCTTTTCTAAATAATTTTTTGGGCTTTATCTTGAAGTCTCTGTCTGTCATTGTCTGTGTTGATGACCTATATAACTAAATGTCATCTCTCATGATAAGTTTGTGATTATGTATGCAATTTTGTTTGTATGAAAAAACAATTCTTTGAAACAGGAGGCAGAAAAAAAAACTGAGAACTTTCTGAGAGAAAGATTGGGCATGCTTATAATCTGAATGAATTTCATATTTGGAAGAAAGTTGACATGTTAAAGAGGTTTAGATTGCACACAAGTCAAAGGTCCTTGGAGGGTTTTCTGGGAAAAACAAATTACATCTTCATACAAATAGGCAAGCTGGAGTATGTAGATGATGCAGTGGATTGAGTATTGGATCAGAAGTCAAGAGGAGAAAAGTTCAAATGTAGCCTTAGACTCTTGCTAAAGGTCTGACTCTGGGCAAATGAATAGACCAATTTCAGCTAGAGTTTCTAACTTGTAAAACGGGGATAAGGTTAACACCTATTTTACAAAGTTCTGAAGGTCAAATAAGATGACAAATATAAAGTGCTTTGTAAACCTTAAAACACTATGTAAATTGTCTGCTATTATTATAAGTAAGGCAACATCAGTAGTCATTTGAGGAACTGATCTAATGGCTACAAAGAACCATGCTTCACTCTTTTTCACAATAAAAAGTGGGTAGTTTGAAAGGACATATGTTAACCTCTTATGAGGTTAACTAAGAATTCAGAATATTTTTGCATTGTTTCATAATACTAATTATTAAATAAATGTTTATTTTGGAGCAATTGTACACTTTTCTAATTTAATAGGGACTGATCAATAGCACCTAAGGAGATATACCCAATATGAAAAAGTGACTAACTAGGGACAACAATAATTTTGTTTAACTGGTATAAAGAATTTAAAAGGTCTTGTTCAGAGTACATAGACTACTCTACTCTACTAGTAGCCAAACTCCTGGAATCACAAAGAAAGGAGGACAGAGAATATCTCCAAAAGTTCTCCACAGTATACCTTAACTTTATAAAGGTGCTTATTGTCATTAATAGCTCGCTAATGACTAATAGCAAGGTATCCCTTACAATAATAGTACATACATAGCACCCCCTCTCCCATATTGGGACATGTTTGGCAAACCTTCTAGGCAAATACATGAAAATTTGGAGGAAGGCTTGCTTTTGAGTGTGTATCATGGGCCCTTCCCATCCTGAGACAGCTAAGTGGCACAGTGAATAGATCACTGAGCCTGGAGTTAGGCTAGAAATGGGTTAAACCCCGCCTCAGACACTTAACAGCTGTGTGATCCTGTTCAAGTTACTTAAGTTTGATCAGATTCAGTTTCCTCATCTGTAAAATGGGAATCATAGGATTTCACAGGCTTGTTGTGAAGATGAATAAGTTAACATTTTTAAAGTGCTAAGCATGGTCCCTGGCACATATTAAGTACTTAATAAATACTCGTTCCCTCTCCTCCCTCACACCACTTCGGAGCATGTGAAACATATCATGTATACTTTCAATGCAATACATGGACACTTGCTAAATCACTAAGAGGCTAGTACTGTGAAATAATTAATGTTTCTGGTTGGCTGAAGACCCAGAAAGACTAATGACACAGGAGACTAAGTAGTAACTGAATGAGCAAAAAGATTCTAGTAAGTGATATTTCCAATAGCACTTTCAATTGAGAAAGGCGGCTGTGAACTGCCAGGTAGGCGAAAATCAAGTGTCTCTGAATATGGGAAGTCTTTTGTGTTTATTATTAGGTGACTGAAGATTCTAAGATGGAATTGGCTTTGTGAACTTCACAAAGTTAGAACACTCATCAGAAGTCTCTCCTCAGCTGGAATCAACAACAGATCCCACCAGAGCCAGTAGTAGATGCAACTGAGTCCAATGATGAGTCAGATTAGTTGTTAAGCAACCTGTCAGCTGAGAAACTGAGCCCAGCCAAAAGCCAGCAAATTTGAGGTAGGGAAAAATTCATGTACTCCCAATGCATCAACCCAAAAGGACCTTAGAGGTGATTCCTCAAGAGGGAAAGAAAGGACTTCTGAGGACAGGAGGCAAAAGCTACCTCTTAGCCCCATGTGGCTCCTATAGGTGTGCCTCATTACCTTTCTGCTTTCAGTTTGAGCTCTCTTTCCTCAGTGACTGAGTTTGGACAGGACAGATGGCATATCCTCACCTGGAACTCCTGTCTTTGTTGTACCTTCTCAGTAAATCTAGCTTTGTAAGAGCTTTGTAAATATATATAAAATATGTATTTTAAATATGTATAATAGAAAATATAATATACAAAATATAAAATATATCTTTGTAAAAAGCTTTTGTAAACATATCATTGAAAGGCCAAAGTCTCCCACTGCATCCAAAGCCATCTCCACTCTTCCTGATCTATATCTTGCCAGTGGCCCAAATGGCTCTGGAGGAGAAAGTGAGGCTCATGACTTTGTACAGCCATCTCTCACTTAAATACAATCTGCTTGCAAGTCATGGCGTCAACTTCCTGATGTCATGGTCCTCTTCAAGAAGGAAGGACAGATAACAATCTTTGTAAGAGCTAATTTTGCCAACTTGTTGATCAATAAATTGAAGCAAATGGGGTAGGGTCTCCAGGGCAATAGTCTTAGAAACTCCAGACACTCTGAATTACCTGATAAATCCTTGAGGGTAAAAGTGGTCAATTGACTTCTGTAATCCAATTTGCCAGTGTGAGTGTAAGTCAGGAGAATATAGAGCAGGTGGAATATAGGTATCCTTACTGCAGCTTTTTTATTGTTAGCACTGCTGTGGAAATGAGACTCAAATAGGCAATATTCCAGAAATTACTAGTAATTGGAACTTTGTATCTGAGTTTTTTGATCAGTGCTTTGATGGTCTTCTGATAGAGAAAATCCTGAAGTTAGACCAAGTACCCATTCTTCCTTTTATCTACCATTGTGTGAACTGAACTTCTGGGTGTTAGTTTCCCTCCTACATTTCCTCCAGGATGAAAAAAGCAGAAAACAAAAATAGGAGGAAAGGCTTATGCTCACCGTTCCCAGACTCTGGCCTCTTCTGATGATTGATGAGGCATGTTAATGCCCTCTATAGAATTGTGAACTAATTCAGCAATTCTGGGGGAAAAAATATGGAACTGAGCTCCCACAGCTGTTAAACTATGAATACCCTTTTACCCTGAGATATTGCTCCTAGATGCATACTCCAAAGAGGTCAACAAAAGAAGAACGTGCACAAATAAATAGCAGCTTTATTTGTGGTATCAAAGAATTGGAAATTGAAAAGATACTTATTAGTTAGGAAATTACTGAATTAGTAATGATATATGAATGTGATAGAATACTATTGTGTTGTAAGAAATTATGAAGGGAATGGTTTCAGAGAAACCTTAGAAGATTTACATGTGAAGTGAAGAGAGCAGACATAGGGTAGCAATTTATACAATAACAAAAACATTGTGAAGACAAGTTTGAAAGACTTGGGAAGATTGATCATCACACAGACCAACTACAATTCCAGAGAACTTTTTTTTTGGCTAGGTAATGGGTTTAAGTGACTTGCCCAGGGTCACACAGCTAGTAGATGTCAAGTATCTGAAGACTGTTTTGAACTCAGGTCCTCCTCACTCCAGGGCTGGTGCTCCATCTACTGCAACACTTAGGTGCCCCTCCAGAGAACCTATAATCAAATGTGAAACATATTTCCAACCTTTAGAGAGAAAGGCAATGAACTGAAAGTACATGTATATGTATATATATATATATATATATATATATATATAATATATATATATATATATATATATAGTATGTATGTGTGTGTATATATATATGTGTGTGTGTGTGTGTGTGTGTGTAAATATGATTTTTTGTTGGGTTTAGTTTTAACATTTCTAAAGCAAGAATTTATTTGCTTCACTTTGTATATTTGTAACAGATTTCGTTTTTCTTGCTTTCTCTGAGGAGCAGAATGAGAAGAGAAGTAGAGAATTTGGACTTGACAATAAAGCAAAAATGAGTTTAAAAAAAAGACCTGATGAACATACATGTTGGTGAAATTGTAAAGTAGCATGATAGAATTCTATATTTCTTCTTATGTGCCTCTGAAAGAAGGATTGACCTAATTCTCATCTCTTCCTTAAATTGATGGACAATTTTCTCTTTCCAGGAGGGGGTTTAGTTCATGAGAAGAAGCTAGTCTTACCTCTGCAACCAGCAGCAGAAGCCTCAGGCTCATTCTTATTCAAACTGCCTCTTCATCTCATTTTCACTATCTTTTTGTTACTATTGTTTTGCTCCACCTTTATATAAAATATGGGATTTTGGCCAACCTGTGTTTATTTGATTTCATGTGAGATTGCCTAGAAATTTGGAAGAAAAGGTTGGATCCTTGTCATGAGTAAGGGATGTCCAAAAAACCTCCTGAAATAGCCCATGCTTCAATATTGGGCAATTAGCTGGTATAACTGACAGAGTACTAGGCCTGTGATAAGGAAGACCAGAGTTCAAATTTGTACTCAGACTCTTACTACTTCTGTTACCCTGGACAAGCCACTTAACCTTTATTTGCCTCAGTTTCCCTATTTGTAAAATAGAGATAATAATAGCACCAATTTTGCAGAATTGTTGTGAAGATCAAATGAGATAAAAAACAGCACAGTGCCTCGCACACGATAGGTATTATATAAATCTTAGCTATTATTATAATTGATGTACAAGACAGTGGACAAGTGTGAAGTGATTCCACTTATAAGTCAATAGAACAATCAATAAAGATAAATCATAAAACTAGGCAAGTACAAGTTTCCATAAAGTAAGAGGTTATAAACAGAAAGATTAATAATGTAAATATAAATACATCCTTAGTCCTAAAACAAATAATAAGCATTTATAACAAAAAAAAAGCTAGCCAAGCATGAGAAAGAGGGACCTGTGCTACCAATGTTAGCTACCTCTCAATCCCTATGTGGAGACATTTCCATTCTGTCTTATATTCCTCATATTCAGGGAACTCATCCATTCATCACATCTTACCTATGGACATCTTACCTTTAGAAAACATCATTCTTTGGAAATCCCTTATTTGTTATAATAGGAAAAAAATTAAAATTAATTTAATTTATTCCAAAGCTCTTATTTTACAAATAAGGAAACTTAAGCTCAGCAAAATTAAATAATTTCTCCAAAATTTCACAAATTCAGAAGTCAGATCCGGTGTCTCCCAGTTCTCAATTCAATTCTCTACCCTTTATAGAACACTGTTTCTTCTTTTTAAAAATTTTTTAATTGATGATTTTTTTTTTTTAGTTTTCAACATTCACTTCCACAAGATTTTGAGTTGCAAATTTTCTCCCCATCTCTCCTCTCTCCTGACCCCAAGATGGCATGCATTCTGAATGCCCCTTGCCTCAATCTGTCCTCCCTTCTATCACCCCCCCTTCTCTTATCCCCTTCCCCTTTTATTTTCCTGTAGGGCAGGATAGATTTCTATATCCTATTGCCCGTTATCTTATTTCCCAGTTGCATGTGAAAACAATTTTTAACATTCGTTTTTAAAATTTTGGATTACAATTTCTCTTCCTCCCTCCCCATCCACCCTCATTGTGAAAGCAAGCAACTCAATTAAGGTTATACATGTGTAGTCATGAAAAACACTTACATAATACTCATGTTGTGAAGACTAATTGCATTTCCCTTCATCCTATCCTGCCCACTCCATTATTCTATTCTCTTTTTTGACCCTGCCCCCTCCTCAAAAGTGTTTACTTCTTTACCCCCTCCCTCAATCTGCTCTTCCTTTTATCATCCCTCCCTCTCTTACCTACATCCCCACTATTTTCCTGTAGGGTAAGACAGATTTCCATACCTAATTGAGTGTGTGTTATTCTGTCTTTAAGCCAAATCCAATGAGAGTAAGATTCACTCATTCCCTCTCACCTCCCCCTACTTCCCCTCCACTGTAAAAAACTTTTTCTTGCCTGTTTTATGAGACAATTTACCCCCAATTTACCCCCATTCTACCTCTCACTTTCTCCTTCTCCCTGTACATTCCTGTCTCTCATACACACCCCCCCCACATACACACGTATACACATACATACATACATATATTATATATATACATATATATATGTATATATATACATATATATATAACATATATATATATATATATACGTATATATATATATATATATATATATATATATTTTTTTTCCTCTCCTACAAGCCTAATAATGAGAAAGGTCTCATGAGTTACAAATATCATCTGTCCATGTAGGAATGTAAACATTTAAACTTTCATAAGGCCCTTGTGATTTCTCTTTCCATGTTTACCTTTTTATGCTTTTCTTGAGTCTTGTATTCAAAAGTCAATTTTTCTATTTAGCTCTGACTTCTCAAGAATGCATTAAATTCCTCTATGTAATTGAATATCAATATTTTCCTCTTATTGATTACACTCAGTTTTGCTGAGTAGGTGATTCTTGGTTTTAATCCTAGTTCCTTTGACCTCAGGAACATCTTATTCTACACCCTCTGATCCCTTAATGCAGAAGCTGCTAAATTTTGTGTTATTCTGATTGTGTTTCCACAACAATTGTTTCTTTCTGGTGGTTGCAATATTTTCTCCTTGACCTGGCAACTCTCAAATTTAGCTATAATATTCCTAGGAGTTTTCTTTGAGGATCTCTTTTAGGAGGTGATTGGTGGATTCTTTCCATTTCTATTTTACCCTCTGGTTCTATAATATCAGGGCAGTTTTCCTCAATACCTTCTTGAAAGATGATGTCTAGGCTCTTTTTTTGATCATGGCTTTCAGGTAGTCCAATAATTTTTAATTTATCTCTCCTGGATCTATTTTTCTAGGTCAGTTGTGATGAAATATTGCACATTGCCTTCTATGTTTTCATTCTTTTGGTTTTGTTTTATAATTTCTTGATTTCTCATGGAGTCATTAACTTCCATTTGCTCTATTTTAATTTTTAAGGATTTATTTTTCTCAGTGTGCTTTTGGACCTCCTTCTCCATTTGGCCAATTCTGATTTTTAAAGCATTCTTCTCCTCATTGGCTTTTTGGACCTCTTTTGTCATTTGGGTTAGGCTATTTTTTAAGGTTTTATTTTCTTCAGTAATTCTTTGGGTTTCCCTTAGCAAGCTGGTGAGTTGTTTTTCATGATTTTCTTATATCACTCTCATTTCTCTTCCCAATTTTTCCTCTACTTCTCTTACTTGCTTCTCAAAATCCTTTTTGAGCTCTTCCATGGTCTGGGACCAATTCATTTTTTTTCTTTTTTTTAATTCATATTTTTCTTGGAGGCTTTGAATGTAGGAATTTTGACTTTGTTGTCTTCTTCTGGTTATATGTTTTCATCTTCTTTGTCACCAAAGTAAGATTCTATTTTCTGAGTTTTTTACACTGTTTCCTCATGTTCCCTGCCAGTTACTTGACTTTTAAACTCTTTGTTAAGGTAGGGCTCTGATTCCAGTGTGGAGGGTGTACTGTCCCAAGTTTCAGGGGTTTTGTGTAGCTATTTTCAGAAATACTTCTAGGGACCTGTAAATTTTCAGTTCTCCCATGGTGGTATGATAAGGGGCCAGCTGTTTACTCCTTTCCTGGCCTATGCTCTGGTCTATGCGTGACCACAAGCAGTCTTTTCTGCCTTTGATCTATGAAGTGGATTGCCTCAGTGCTGCAGGCACAAGCTTTATCACTCCAGGGCTGCTCCTTGCCACAGGACTACCACCCAGGACTGTGACCCAGATCCTAGCAGGGAAAAATTTGAGAATCCTGCCTCAACACCAGCAAAGAGATCCCTGAAATCCCCCTCTGATCAGCAACTCAATCCTTCATTGTCTGTGGGCCAAGAGCTCTGGAAGCAGGTGCCACGCCAGGACTATGCCAGGACTGGGACAGGACTGTGCTCCTCGCTCACTGAGGTCTAAGCACACCTTTCCTATTCACCTCCTAAGTTGTTTTTGGTTTGTGGGTTGAGAAGTCTGAAAACTCCTACAGCTGCCCATCATTCATTCTGATGAGTTTTTAAGGTTTGAAGTACATATAACTTTACCAATGTCTCATAAAGAAATTAAATCAGAGAAAAATTAGTGCATTTTGAATAAATACGCTAAGAAAACTTTTAAGGTAAAACTAGTGAAAAACAGGGCTTTCCAAAATTTATTAAGGCTAGCTTTTAGGCACAATTGCAGATTGATCTATTTTTGTCTTCCCCATCTTTTCATTTCCCTTTTTGTGCTTTTTCTTACCTGTTGGCATCCTCTTCATCCCTGTCGAATAAGCACTCATGCCTGTCATATTGCATACCCTAGAAGCACTGCATTCTTCAAGTGCTACACAGTGGCAGAGTGGATAGAGCATTGGACTTGGAGTCAGGAAAACCTGAGTTAAAATATGATCTCAGAAACTTTCTAGCTATGTGACCTTGGACAAGTCACTTAACCTTTGCTTACCTTAATTTCCTCAATTGTATAATGTGGATACATCCCAGGGCTGTTGGGAAAATCAAATGAGATAATATTTGTGAAGTACTTAGTACAGTGCTTGACACATAGTAGTACTACGTAAATCCTTGACATTATTAATGGCAACACACTCCACAAAAGATATCTGCTTTTCTCTGAATTGTGATTTCTGTTGCTCTTTCTCGTTCACCTCACTTTTCCCTCTTTTTCTCTATCTTCCCACTCCCAACCAATAACTACTTCCAGTCCATATAATTTGTATTGGGAACTTTAAAGAGTATTTAGTTCAACTTCTCATTTGACAGATAAGGAGAGGTGGCCCAGAGAGATGAACTGGCTTGTATCAGGTTCCTCCATGAAGTAGGAAGCCTAATTAGGATTCAAAGCCAGTTCACTTGATTCCAAATGTCTGACTCAGTCATTATCTAAGCTGACTTTTAGGAGGAATATCTTCTGTATAATCCTCACAAAATGGTAAATGACCAATACTTAGATTAATGTTGTATCTCTCCTAAAGAACTTACATTTTAATAGAGCATTAAAAGGCTTTGGGGGAAAATATTGAATATTTAATGACAGATTTTCAGGCAACATGACAAGTTGGTAACAGATAATTTGGAGCTTGGAAGTGAGGATGCTCCTCTGGTGCCTTTCAAATGACTTCTTATCTATACAGAGGCCCCAGTAGCTTTAATCTCTAGCCAGTGAGCAGACTGAATGTGGATTTGGCTTGGAGTACAAGTAATTTCGTGATAATAAGAACAGACTGAAATTATAAATATGCCTGAAAGTGCCATTGAACTCCATAGTTTTCTCAGTGGATATTAGGACAAGGGAATGGGAAAAGTACTTTAGTGTTCCAATCTATTCTTTTCCTAAAAAATTTCTACATGCCCCATGAATTAGTTATGTTCTCTCGGGCACAGAATAATAATTAGGAAAATGTGTGCCCAAACTCCAATACCTCATTGTGTTTTGAATATAAGCTTGGGTACTTGGGACTATGCCAGTAGATGAAGTTTGGTTGTTCTATGAAGGTGTGAAGACTTCAAGTCTGCTTCCCACAACAGATTATTTTGTATCCCTCAAGAACAACCTAGCTAAGTATGGAAAGACCCATGTATTCTCTTGGTGGTGAATATTCTGGTCATATCACTGATGGAACTGATAAGCACCATGAAGTTCCCTTCCTCCTCTTTATCAGTCATGGCAATAGGGTGGTAGAAAATGGAGTACAATTGCAAAATATAATTTTTTGGAGGTGATCAGGGTTAAGTGACTTGCCCAGGGTCACATATCTAGTAAGCGTCTGACACCAAATTGGAACTCATATCTTCCTGACTATAGGGCTGGTACTCTATCCATTGCACTACATATCTGTCCCATGAATCTCTCATAAGTTTATCATGTTATTTTTAATTCATTTAAAACCTTTCTAAAATTTACCATTTAGTAAAATTTTCATAAAGAACAAGTCAAAAGAAACCTATTTATGATACTTTATTAAATTAATAGTGGATAGATGAACTTTTTGGCAAGAAAGCCAAATATAAATGGATGAAAGGAAGGCAAACAAGGGACTGTCCAATATTATAAATGTTCACATAATAGCCACCCACAACCCAAAATGATTCTACATGTTTGGCCAAAAAGGGTATTTATTAAGAATACACATTGTCATTCATAGACTTTAACTAATCATTACTTTGACAGCATGCCTAACAATTAGGCATTTGTAGAAAAATGGCAAGTATTTATTGTTAAAACTCTGAGATTGCCCTCATACACCTGAAATTGGAGGAAAACAATTTCTCATTCCATTCTCTACCACAATTCCCCATAATTATTTACAAAAATACCCCTATGGTTCATGCTAGCTGTTTTCTCTAAAGTCATGCTATTGTTATGTTTTCTCCTTCTGGAATCACATTTAGTGATCTCATTCCAATCTCTATCTTTAGAGATGATACAAATGGCTACACCAAGTTTGCTAATATTAAGAGAGTTTCAGGTATTGTCTTTATCAATTCTTGATCATAAATAAATTATTCTATCAATAATTCTAAGTTCATAGATACCAATGAGAAAAAGCAAATTCTTCATCTTATAGCTTAGCTTTTATTTTTACAGTTTTACTAAACATAATTAAAGCATAATGATATAAATAATAATTGCTATTTCCATTAGGTATCACTCAATATACTCCTTTCTATGTTTCCCTATTATTTTTTTTACTTTAAAATTATTTAGTATTTTATTTTCCCATTTACATGTAAAAGAGTTTTAACATTCATTTCTAAATTTTGAGTTCCAAATATTCTCCCTTCCTCCCCCTTCCTTTGAGAAGGCTAGCAATTTGATATAGGTCATATATGTGAAGTCATGCAAAACATATTTCTATATTAGTCATGTTGTAAAAGAAAACATAGACAAAAAAAAAAAAACAAAAGCAAAACCAAGAAAAATAAAGTGAAAAAAAACTATTTCGTTTATATTTATTTTTTCTTATGGAGCCATACTGTGTTCCATTCATGTACGAAAATTTGTTAAATCATTACACAATAACAGTAATTTACTTTGTTCTCAGTCATTTGTAATATGAAAAGTGATGGTATAAATACTTTGGAGTATATTAGACTTTTCTGTCCTTCATCTTCTTTATTATGTCTTGCACTAGGATGTTTGTTTCAAAAGATATAAACATTTTGGCCTCTTTCCAGATTTTCAAGAATGTTTGGATGAACTTATATCTTTACCTACAGTGTATTGGCATTCATGTCTTTTCCACAAATACTCTAACATTGACTATTCCCATTACTTGTCATCTCTGCCAATTTTCTGTTAAGTGAAATATCAGAATTATTTTGATTTGTTTCTCTTAGTTTCTCAGAATAATCTTTCTTACATTTTCTTAATGGTTTTCAAATCTTCTTTTGAGAACTTTTTTGTTTATATCCTTTGACCCTTTATCCATGGAAGAATGTCTTTTTGATGTCATATATTTATGCTGATTCCCTAATATCCTGGGATAAGCCTGACTGTGATTTATGCCAAAGACTGGAAGAACATGTGAAAATTATAGATCATACAATGATGACATATGCAAGTTTACTCAAAGAATAATATGACTCTTGGTCGACAAAAAGGAGAAATGGTCCTAATCTCTGAAAAACAAAAGGAATTATGACATATCTGTCTTCTAGACAAACATGAACACTATGAAACAAAACAAAACATAAAACAAAATAATACAAAAATGATAGTTAATATTAAATAACATCAAATCTCTTTGTAACCCAAACCCAATTTCCGTTTAATCAGCACTTTTTTTCTTGAGTCCCAAATAACCTATGTAGTTGTCTGATCCTTGAAAACATTTTCTCTTGAGAAGTCTGAAATTTGTCTTGTTCTCTGGGAAGTTCTGAATAGGGTTCCTCTTAGCAGATCTACTTCTTTAGTTCCAAGTCACTTACAGAGATTTCCTAGGTAATTCTGCTAGAATTTGCCAGTGACAATTCTCAATACAATTTAGTACAACCTTCTAAATTTGGTTTTCCAGGAACTAGTTCACGTGGTGAAAACTAGCTTAAACCTTGTGGAGCTAATCCTATTAACAACAGACCTATAGGATTATGAAATTAGGAGTCCACAATTCACCTGAAACTTCAGAGAATTGCAATTTTTTGCATACCACTTGCTCTTTGTATCTTTACTTGAACCCTGTATCTGTTAAGGACAGTGTCATTAAGCAATTGAAGGAAAAATTTTAAAAAGATTCATGAGGGCCTGACATATAGTGCTACAGTAATATCAGTATTACACAAAACCACTTACCCTGAAATTGTCTTCATTAGTCTTTATTATAAACAAATATGAAATGTGTATATGTATATAGGTTTGTATATGTATGTACATATACACAGATAGATTAGACAGCTAGACAGAACTAGAACACCTATGTTAAATGCATATATTCACAAACAAACTGCTCATCAGAGGAAATTGGATGCCAGTTTATACTCAGTTGCTGTGCATTGAACAGGACAAGACTAATATCAAGCATCTGCCCAAAGATGGCCATTAAATTCTCAGACCAGATCTGAAATAGATTTGTAGATGCTTAGACACTCTTGAATAGCTTGCATAGCTAGCTAAATCATTTTCTCCCAATAGTAATTGTTTCAATGTCCCAATACATTAAGAGCTATTAAAGGTTAATGGTCCAAGTCTTGTTTTTTTTTTTTTATCAAGGTGGAAACTTTCTTTAATGCTCCAGATTTTCCTTTACCAGGCTTTAGTTTGCTTTAAAATTGACTAAATACACAGTAATCTCCATGAATATTGAGGGGGCATTTATCCACTATATTTAGCAATTATTGCAGCACTTCTTGGGCATTAATTTCAAAGATCTTTTTAGGGAATATGTAAAAATGTATAACCAGGAAATTTTTATTTGGCTTTCTATTTATCTTTAAGATAAACTGTTATCTCTCACTGCTAAATTCAGCATGTGATTAATCTCCATTGTATAAAAACTGTCAAAGTAATGTTATGGCATGCAGAAACTCCACTAAAGCAAGCAGGTATAAGGTATTTCTATTTTTAGTAAAATCCTAAATTTGATAATGTTCCTCATGTTGGTTTTCTTCCTCTGTGACTGGCTTGAAGGATTTCACAGCCTAATTAGCTTTCAATTATATAAGGTAATTGGTAAGAGTAAGAAAGAAGGAGATAATAGAGAATGGGGAGTAAAAAGAAGAAAACATGGATTAACAAAACCACAGATAATGTAAAACTATATTTAACAGTTGTTTATATCTTTATCTGTTTTGAACTTTTGCTAAAATTAAAAAGAATATATAGAAAAGTGAGTATGGATTGATTGGGGAATAGCTTAAGAAATTATGATATATGAATGAAGTATTAATGTAGAGGAAGAAAATACAACTATGAAGAATTTAGAGAAAATTGGAAAGACTCGTGAACTGATATAGAACAAAATAACAGAAAAAAAGACCTTTAAAATTTATCACAAGAATCTAATGAAAAACAACTTTTTATAGACATCAGAACTATTATCAATGTAATCGGAAATGCAATATTTGATATTTGAAAGGGACCTCAGTGGCCATCTAGTACGATTCATACACTGTAACTTCCATGACAAGTGATCTTTATATCTCTCCTTAAAGATCACTAAGGAGAGGAAGCCTCCTACTTCTTGAGACATTCCAATTGTAGACATTGTTTTCTTTTCTTTCTTTTAAGTTTAATAGTATTTAGTATTTTATCTTCTTTCCCAGTTACATGTCAAGATAATTTTTATCATTCATTTTTGCAAGATTTTGTGTTCCAAATTTTTTTTTCTCTCTCTCTCTCCTCCCCTTTTTTATTTTTAGCTAGGCAATGGGGTTAAGAGACTTGCCCAGGGTCACACTGCCAGTAAGTGTTATGTGTCTGAGGCCAGATTTGAACTCAGGTCCTCACTCCAGGGCTGGTGCTCTATCCACTGCTCCACCTAGCTACCTTCACCCCTCCCCTTTTCTGAAAAGTGTTGATGATTTCTTATAGTTTATACATGTGCTGTCATGTTATAAATATATATATGTATATGTATATACATATACATATACATATACATATATATGTACATACATACATATGTCACACTTGTGAAAGAAGAAACAGATTTTTTAAAATCATGAGGAATAATAAAGTGGAAAAAAATACATCAGTTTGTATTCAGAGTCCATCAGTTCTTTATCAGAATATACATAGTATTTCCTTTGTGAATTCTTTGTACTTGGATCACTGTGTTGCTGAGAAGAGTTGAGTCATTCATAGATGGTCATTACACAATGTTGCTGATAATATGTACAAAGTTTTCCCGATACTGCTCATTTCATTTTGCATCAGTTTGTACAAGTCTTTCCAGGATTTTCTGAAATCTGCCTGTTCATCATTTCTTATTGCACAATAACATTCCATTACATTTATATACCACAACTTGTTCAACTATTCCTCAATTGATGAGCATCCCTTCAATTTCCAATGTTTTGCTACCATGAAAAGGGCTGGTATAAATATTTTTGCACATGCAGGGTTATTTTCCCTTTTTCATAATCTCTTTGGGATACAGACCTAGCAGTGGTATTGCTGGATATAAGGATATACATAGTTTGTTAGTCTTTTGGTCATAGTTCCAAATTGCTCTCTAAAATGGTTGGATCAGTTCACAAAAGTGTTCCAATTTTCCCTCATCTTCTCCAACATTTATCATTTTTCTGTTTTGTCATGTTAGCCATTTTGATAGATGTGACTTGGTATCTCAAGAGTTGTTTTGATTTGTATTTCTCTAATCAATAATGATTTAGAGCATTTTTTTCACATGACTATAGACAGCTTTAATTTCTTCATCTGAAAACTGCCTGTTCATATACTTTGACAATTTATCAATTGGGAATGACTTTTATTCTTATGAATTTGACTCAGTTCTCTATATATTTTAGAAATGAGGCCTTTATTGGAGATACATGATGTTAAGATTGTTTCCCAGTTTTGTGCTTTCCTTCTAATCTTGGTAGCATTGTTTTTGTTTGTACAAAAGCTTTTAAATTTAAGATATTTAAAATTATCTATTTTACATTTTGTAATTCTCTTCATCTCTTCTTTGGTCCTGAATTC
This sequence comes from Phascolarctos cinereus, assembly GCF_003287225.1. Taxonomy (NCBI): domain Eukaryota; kingdom Metazoa; phylum Chordata; class Mammalia; order Diprotodontia; family Phascolarctidae; genus Phascolarctos; species Phascolarctos cinereus. Next base: position 240,540,571 of record NW_027555847.1, read on the forward strand.
TTCTCCACCCCATTTGAAAGGTAGACTATTCCTTGCTCTTCTAATTTCCTTATGATGTCACTCCTTACATCTAAATCATGTATCCATTTTGATCTTATCTTGATATACAGTGTGAGATGTTGGTCTATACCTAGTTTGTGTCCTATTGTTTTCCAGTTTTCCCAGAAATTTTTGTCAAATACTGAGTTCTTATCCCAAAAGCTGGAGTCTTTCAGTTTATCAAACAATAGGTTATTTTGGTCATTGACTACTGTGTGTTGTGTAGCTACCCTATTCCACTGACCCAAAACTCTATGTCTTAGCCACTACTAGATAGTTTTGATGATCAAACCAAATAATTTGGGATCTGGTATTGCTAGACCACCTTCCTTTGTATTTTTTTCATTAATTCCATTGACATACTTCGTCTTTTATTCTTCCAGATGAATTTCATTGTTATGTTTTCTAGCTCTATAAAATAATTTTTGTTAGTTTGATTGGTATGGCACTGGATAGATGAATTAGTTTAGGCGGAATTGTCATTTTATTATATTAGCTTGGCCTAACCATGAGCAATGAATTATTTAGATCTGACTTTATTTGTGTGAAAAGTGTTTAGTAATTGTGTTCATATAATTCTTAGGTTTATCTTGGCAGGGTAGACTCTTAAGTATTTTATATTACTTACAGTTGTTTTTAATCAATTTTCTCCTTCAATTTCTTGCAACTGGACTTTATTACTCATACGAAGAAATGTGGATGATTTATGTGGGCTTATCTTGTATCATGCAACTCTGCTAAAGTTTATCATTTCAAGTAATTTTTAGTTGATGCTCTAGGGTTATCTAACTATACAATCACATCATCTGCAAAGAGTTTTGTTTCCTCATTGCTTATTTTAATTCCTTCAATTTCTTTTTCTGCTCATTGCTATAGCTAGCATTTCTAGTATTATATTGAATAATAGTGGTGAAAATGGGCATCCTTGCTTCTCTGCTGATCTTATTGGGAAGGCTTCTAGCTGATCCACATTACAGATAATACTTGTTGATGGTTTTAGATAGATACTGCTTTTCATTTTAAGGAATACTCCCTTTATTCCTGTGTTCACTAATGTTTTTAATAGAAATTGGTGCTGTATTTTGTCAAATACTTTTTAAACATCTATTGAGATAATCATATGATTTCTGTTGGTTTTGTTATTGATATGGTCAATTATGCTGATAGTTTTCCTAATACTGAACCAGCCCTTCATTCCTGGTATAAATCACACCTGGTCATAATGTATAATCCTTGTGATATATTGCTATAATTATCTTGCTAGTATTTTGTTCAAAATATTTACATTGATATTCATTAGGGAAATTGGTCTCTAGTTTTTTTTTTTCTCTGACCACATGCATACCCTGTGTGTGTGTGTGTGTGATATACTTATGGAGAAACCTATCAATTAAAAAAAAATACCATTTAAGACCTACATAAATAATACCATATCATTGAAAGATTCCTTACCAGTCAAGTTAATTCTGATCTGAATTAAAAGGAATGGACACAATAATGAACACATTTGTGCTTTCACAAAAAGATTTTTAAAACTACTTTGGATGTCTTATAAGCATTTCAAACTCAACATTTCCATCCCCTGAAAGCAAAACAAAACCAAATAAAACTGAGGATATTTTCCCCAAATATTCCCTTCTTCTTAAATTCCTATTTATTTTTATATTACGATGAAACTTTTAGTCACCCAGATTTGCAACCTTGAAGTTATCCTTAATCTTTCCTTCTTTACTCTTTATGTGCAATCTGTTGCCAAGTCTTATCAATTCTACCTCCACAGCATATCTTACATCCATTCCATTTTCCCCACTCTTACTGCTACCAATTTAATAAACTTTTTCTGTACCATTGTGATAGTCACCTATCTAGTCTCCTCAAATTCAGTCTCTCTTAAGATGTTAAATTAATGTTCCCAAACTACATCTGCTTCTATTACTCTCATATTTAAAACTTTTCAAAATTTGTCTTCTATCTTTCCAGACTTACTACACTATACTCACTTTCACGCACTCTATGGTTCAGTCAATCTGGTCTTACACTTTCTGGCTCACAAATTCCTATAACATGTCTATGTCCTTGTACACATTGATTTCTTCCCCCTGATGTTAAGAATGTCTATTTTCACTTAATGGTTAGGTCAGGTACCATCTTTTATAGGAGACCTCTCTTGATCCCTTAGCTTACTAGTGCTGTTTCCTCAAAATAATTACTTGCATTGTATTTGTACACATTTTGTATTTATTTTTCTCTTCAAGGTTAAGAATTCTTTGTTTTAATCTTACTAGGTGCTTGTTATCTTGATAAGTGCTTAATTAATGTCTGTTAAATGAATTGAATGACTGAATTAAAAAAAAGATAAAGAGCCATAGATTCTTAGAGTTGCAAGAGTCCTTGGTAGTTCAACATCCTTCCTAATACAGAAATCCCCTATATATTTAGAAATTTAGATTTGGGGGCAGAGCCAAAATGATGGAGTAGAGGTAGCAATCCATCAACTCTCAACATTCTTATGGAAATAGCTTTAAAATAATGCCTTAAATCAAATTCATGAGTGGCAAAGCCAAGGGAAGGTCAAGGTGAAATTAAACTCAATACCACATAGGAGGTTAGAAGGAGATATGTGTGACACAGTGGTGAAGGCCGGCCCAGAGCCCGCATGGATGTAACCCTAATGGTGGAACTAGGTAGAGGTGACAGAAGCAGCAACAGTTTGGGGAGCTCTCAAGTCAGAGACAGTAAGGGGATCTGTCAACTGGTCAGAAAGGTATTACACAAAACCCTTGTTTTAACACTGGACATAGAACCACACATTTTTTGGCAACTCCATTGCCAATGCTTGCCTTTGAGTTCAAGGGGAGAGAAAAGCACTTTTAGTCAAGAAGGAGGGAACCTGAAGAGGAAGATCACTTTCCATCAAAAGAGAGCAGAGGCCCTGAAGAGCAGTATCACTTCTAGTACTAAGGGAGCAGTAGCCCTGAGGAGCAGTATCAATTGCAACACCAAAGGATCAGAGGCCCTTCCTGGATAAAGATCAGAGCACAGAGACAGAGAGCAGTGGCTACACCTATTTCCACATCATACCACCTTGAAATTACTGAAAACTTCCAAACACCCAGGAGTAGCTCTGAAAAGAGCAATTTGAAAAAGCCTGGGGGCAATGCGCCAAGACGGCTGAGTAAAAACAGTGACTTGCTTGAGCTCTCCCCCAAACTCCTCCAAATACCTATAAAAATGTCTCTAAACAAATTCTAAAGCAGCAGAACCCACAAAAAGAAAGAGTGAAACAAATTTACAATCTAAGAAAGCCTGAATAGGTGATCTGAAAGGTATATCGTGTAGAGCAGGAAGAGTAGCACAGTTCAGTGTGGGTGCTCACACCTCAACGAACCTGGAGCAGGCCTCAGATGACTGAGTCACTGGCAGCTATGGTAGTTTCCAGACTTCTTAACCCAGGAAAGCAAAAGACAACTTAGAAGGTCACTGGGAAATGTCTGTGTTTTCAGTGAGAGAGAGAAGCAGTGACCCAGCCCCAGTCCCTGAGCTCGGCCCCAGGGCGGCAGCTGCTTCTTGAGTTTCTTGCCCACAGACTGAGGGGGATACAAGGGGCTAATCAGAGGCGGATTGCAAGGATCTGTCTGCTGGTGCAGGATTCTCTTGCTTTGCCTGCGCTTGGATCTGGGTCAAAGTTCTGGCAGTCCTGGGGAAAGGAGGAGTGCTGGCTTGGTGGAGTTTGTAGTGGTGGTACAGAGAAAATCTCCTCACAATTCCAAGGCAGAAAGGAGTGCTTGTGGTCACTCATAGACCAGAGCAAAGGCCAGGAAAGGAGTAAACACCTCACCCTTGATTGTACCACCCTGGAAGAAATGAAAATGTACAGGTCCCAAGAAGTATCTCTGAAAACAGCTGCACAAAACCCATGAAGCTTGGGACAGTACATTCTCCAGACTGGAAGCAGACCCCTACCTTAACAAGGAGTTTAAAACTCAAGTAATTTGCTGGGATCATGAGCAAACAAAGCTCAGACCACAAGAACTCTCTTTGGTGACAAAGAAGATCAAAACATACAACCAGAAGAAGACAACAAAGTCAAAGCTACTATATCCAAAGCCGCCAAGAAAAATGTGAATCAGTTCCAGGTCATGGAAGAGCTCAGAAAGGAGTTTCCAAAACAAGTAAGAGAAGTAGAGGAAAAACTGGTAAGAAAATGAGAGGGACACAAGAAAATCATGAAAAACAAGTTAACACCTTGCTAAAGGAGACCCTAAAAATACTGAAGAAAATAAAACCTTAAAAAATAGCCTAACCCAAATGACAAAAGAGGTCCAAAAAGCCAATGAGGAGAAGAATACCCTAAAAAGAAAAATTGGACAAATGGAAAAGGAAGTTAATAAGCTTACTGAAGAAAATACTTCCTTAAAAATTAGAGCGGAGCAATTGGAAGCTAGTGACTTTATGAGAACTCAAGACATTGTAAAACAAATTCAAAAGAATGAAAAAATACAAAACAATGTGAAATATCTCATTGGAAAAAACAACTGACCTGCATCCCAGGTGAGATAATTTAAAAATTGTTGGACTATCTGAAAGCCATGATAAAAAAAGAGCCTAGACTTCATCTTCCAAGATACGATAAAAAAAAAAAAACCTGCCTTGATATTTTAGATCCAGAGGGCAAAATAGAAATTAAAAGAATCCATTGATCACCTCCTGAAAGAGATCCCCAAAGGAAAACTACTAGGAATATTGTAGCCAAATTCCAAAGTTCTCACGTCAAGGAGAAAATCTTGCAAGTACCCAGAGAGAAACAATTAAGGTATTGTGGAAACACAATCAGGATAACACAAGATTCATCAGCCTCTATATTAAGGGACCTGAGGGCATGGAATATAGTATTTCAGAGGTCAAAGGAGATAGGATTACAACCAAGAATCACCTACCCAGCCAAACTTAGTATAATCCTTCAGGGGAAAAAAAATGATCATCCATTGAAATAGGGGACTTTCAAGTATTCTTGATGAAAAGGCCAGGGCTGAATAGAAAATTTGATTTTCAAATACAAGACTCAAGCAAATCATGAAGAGGTAAACAGGAAAGAGAAATCATAAGAGACTTACCAAGGTTGAATTGTTTACATTCCTGCATGGGAAGATGATATTTGCAATTCATGAAACCTTTGTCAGTATTAGGGAAGTGGGAAGGAAAAATATATTTATGTATAGATACATGCATAGATAGATAGATACATAGAGAGATATAGATCTAGTGTTTTCAATAGAAATGGGGATTATATTTTGTCAAAAGCTTTTTCTGCATCTATTGAGATAATCATATGATTCTATTAGTTTTGTTGTTGATATGGTCAATTAGGCTGATCATTTTCCTGATATTGAACCAGCCTTGCATTCCTGGTACAAATCCGACTTAGTCATCATGTATTATCTTTGAGATAAGTTGTTGTAATCCCTTTTTCTAATATTTTGTTTAAAAATTTTGCATCTATATTCATTAGGGAAATGGTCTATAATGTTCTTTCTCTGTTTTGGCTCTTCCTGATTTAGCTATCAGTGCCATATTTGTATCATAAAAAGAATTTGGTAGGACTCCTTCACCTAGCTTTCCAAATAGTTTCCCAATAGAAATTGGAATAGTACTGGAATTAATTGTTCCTTATATGTTTGGTATAATTCACCTGTAAATCAATCTGGCTTTGAAGATTTTTTCCAAGGGAGTTCAATGATGGCTTATTTAATTTCGTTTTCTGAAATGGAGTTATTTAAGTATTTTTTTCTTCTTCTGTTAATCTTAGAAATTTATATTTTATAAATATTCATCCATTTCACTAAGATTGTCGAATTTATTAGCATACAATTGGACAAAATAGCTCCTCATTATTATTTTAATTTCCTCTTCATTGATGATGATACCACCCTTTTCATTTTTGAAACTGGTAATTTGATTTTCTTCTTTCTCTTTTTAAATCAAATTAAAGGTTTATTTATTGCAGAGGTATTTTTTCCCATAGAACCAGCTCTTGGTTTTATTTATTAGTTCAATAATTTTCTTAATTTCAATTTTACTAATCTCTCCTTTGGTTTTCAGGATTTCTCATTTGGTATTTAATTGGGGATCTTTAATTTGTTCTTTTTCCAGCTTTTTTAGTTGCATGCCAAATTCATCGATCTCATCTTTCTCTATTTTATTCATGCAAGCATTGAGAGAAATAAAATTTCCCCTAAAAACTAATTTTCCATAAGTTTTGGTATAGTTATTGTCATCCTCTTGGATGGAAGTTATCAATTGTTTATATGATGTATTGTTTGACCCATTCATTCTTTAGGATTACATTATTTAGTTTCCAAAAAATTTGAATCTTTCCATGGCCCTTTATTATACCTAATTTGTTTTTGCATCATGATCTGAAAAGGATGCATTTAATATTTCTGCCTTTTTGCATTGCATTGTGAGGTTTTTATGTCCTAATACATGGTCAGTTTTTGTGTAGTTGTCATATACCACTGAGAAAAAAACATTTTTTTCTATCCTCATTCATTTTTCTCCAGAGGTCTATCATTATATAACTTTTCTAAAATTCTATCCAACTCCTTAACTTCTTCCTTGTTTATTTTTTGGTTAAATTTACCTAATTCTGACATCCTCTCAATTACCAAACCTTTTCCACCACAAAAAGAGCTGTTGTAATATTTTTTGTATACATAAATCTTCCCCCTTTTTATTTCATACATTTGGGCTACAGAGATAGAAGTGGTATTGCTGGATGAAAAGGTATGCATAGTTTGATACCTTTTTGGTCATATTTCCAAACTATTCTTCGAATGATTAGACCAATTCAGAACATCCTGAACAGGCATTATTGTACTTACTTTTCTACATTTCTATCAGTATTTGTCCTTCAGCTTTTCTATTATGATAGTCAAGCTCATAAATTTGAGATGGTACCTCAGAGTTTAATCTTTTGGTGCTTCAGGCAATTCTCTAAGAAAAGTTGCAGAGAATGTACCTGTCTGCATGGGTAAAGGGTTGATTCACTCAGGATTTCTTTATAAAAATAAAAACAATTCCAGTTCTTCTTTATATCTAGTCTCTTAGGGTCCTTAGCAAGATGCTCTGATCACAGTGAATGATTATTCAATATTTGTTATAAGAACAAATTAATAAGAAAATGCTTCAATGGTGATTTTTCTAACCAGCCAATGTTAGTAGACCAAAATGAACTACAAATCAAACTTTTAAATTTAAAACATTCTTCATGATGAATCCATGGTAAAGATAAATGAATGAATGAAAGAATGGATGAGGCATTGATTAAGTGCTAAAAATACAAATAGAAAGGCCTTCACTTCTGATGGAATAGATAACATTTAAGTAATGTTTCAGCTGGAAGTCAGATAGAAAGGTCAACTGGTCCTTAAGTGTATATTGTCAATGCAAGTGGTAATGCTTCTTCTTTAATGTCATTTCCACTGACAAAATCATATCCATTTCTGATGCTGAACCATTTTGTCCTGGGGTGGAAGCATTACTATTCCAAAGGTTTTTAGCTTCAGGGTCCTGAAACATCTCCATCATGGTTCTATGGGAGAGAGTTGTCAAGGCATTGGTGATGGTTTGAACTGCCTGGATTACACCTTTATCTGTCTTTTCTGCTCTGACTAGACTGCTTTGCTTGGACTTCAAGTAGCAGTTCATTGTACTTGTGGGGATGACTGGTGCCTTCTCCACAAAACTTATATTCCTAGACTATAGCTATGATTTCTGGTCTGGAAACAAGAGTGATACTATGGGATGCTCAGAATGCTTTCAGAGCTCTTATTCATATCAATTCATTTATGACAATTCATTAGCAATTGTTGCTTATGATGAAGTTGTAAGGCATAGTTTAAAGAGGACAATGCTTATATTCAAGAAGACTTGAGGTCAAGTTCTGCCTCTGATATATACTAGCATTACGACCAGGAACAAATCTATCAGAGCCTGCAGGCAGTAAACTAAGTTAAGTCAGACTGTTTATAAGGATTTTTGGTGGTGGGGGATCTCATAAAGGGTCCACACAGATAAAATTATGGATCTGGACCAAAAACAAACAAAAACACGTAACAACATCTTCCATTCACTGGTTCATATTACAGAAGCCCCATTAACTACTCAGTTCATGCAGTGCAATTAAATATTTAACTAAGTTTCCTAACTCTTCTACAAAATTTCGGATGCTACCCTTTACTATCCTGAATTCAGTGAGGTTTTCCTCCTGGAAGTATCTAGAACTTCTTTATCTGCTTTGCTCTTCCATTTGTCTACACTGGATAAAATTTACAATAGCAAAGACTTCTTTAGGAAAGAAAGTAATTTTATTTTATTTTTCAGCAAATATATCATTATTCTATATTCTATATAATTATTATATGTATAATTACTTACTTATTATGATACATTCTATATAATTATATATATATATATACTTTCATATATAACATTATTAATATTAAATACATAAGTTTTGGTGATTAATTCATCAGGGCAGCCTGCAGTCTCTCTAGCTTTAGTATTCTGTTTGATAATGTAACTATCACAATCAAAGATTTAGTGCCATTTTGGTGGAAAAAGTCATTTTAATTCCCTTAGCTGAGACATGTATAATTTTTATTGTCCTTGCTCTAACACAACTGACTATTGTTGAACATAGAAATTCCACTTTGGGAGGAAATGTAAAAAAGTCAGATTTGCTTCCATTTCCACATGCGTTGGAACAATATGATAATTTCAAACATATGGTGCAGTTCTTCAGTGTGTTGTTGTAGTTTGAAGATTGAAATAAATCCTAACAACTTCCATCTTTCACCATATGACCAATTCAGCAGCAGGATTGTCTGAAAATATATGAAGTGGGGCACAGAAAAGGAAGGCCCTACTTTGAGCAAAAACTTGTCAGATCAGAGAGAGTGGTGTATTAAATGAGCTTTGAGCTTGAATCTATGGAAACCAAACTGCACACATAATAAGGAAGGTTCTCATTATATTTGTCCAGGTCAGCTGTTCTTTTAAAGCTTGCTTAATTACAGGTAAGAAGAATTTGGTTATCAATGACAGATAAGAATTTCTGTTTAGTAGCTTATATACTGGAATGAGTAAATTCCAACTTTTACACATCACTCCCACTACTGTTTCATGTCTCTAATTGTCACCAAGATCTCAATTTGGATTCCCTGTCATGATTTTATGTTTTATTAGCCCAGTTCTCCATTTCCTTCTCTGTAAAATGTAACACTGTTTAGAAAATGTTCTACCTGCAACTTGTTGTGTGTAGGAGTCACTTCATGAAGCCCACACAATATGGCGGATCATTTTTCCTAAATAAGTCTATTTTACCTACATATTTATGGTCTGATTCACAGCCTCCTCCCCCATTACTACTCCCATCCCTCTCTTTGCCTTCCAGATTTAAGGAATTCTCTGTAGTGCTAGTGTTTGGGAGTTTTAAAAGCGCATGATCACTTTGTCCGAAGCGTTCATGACTTTATAAACAATAATCATATCCTTTCTCAGCCTTTGCATTTCAAAACTTATATGATTGTATTTAAAAGTTTGATTTCAAAATGAAATTTCATCCCTTTGGCCAGTTTTGTCCTATGTCACACATCAAGATTTTATCTCAGCTTTTTTCCCCCAATATTTCTACTCTATAGGTACCCAGCACTTAATAATATTTTCACTTCTAAATTTTCCTTAGTTACTTAATATGGGCATATCTTTATTTCCACAAATAAGACTAGAGGATTTAGACCTGGAAGGGACATGCATACAACATTAGCCCAACCCTCTCTTTTGGTAAATGAGGGAACTGAAACTCAGAGCTGATGTGCTTTGTCTAAGGGAAACAGTAAGTGGGAGATGCAGAACTTGAACTCAGGCCACTGACTCCCAGTTTAATTTATATTCTACCAGGTTTTAGTTCCTTCTCGGAAATTACAAATTCCTTGAAGACACTGGTTTTGCTTCTCTCTCTCTCTCTCTCTCTCTCTCTCTCTCTCTCTCTCTAAATGAAAACAAATTAAAAAAATAACCTTCTTGGATTCCTTTGCCACTCTCATCTCATTCAGACCTCATTCTTTCTCTACACTATTTTTATGGGATTGTGCCATGATTTTATATCCATCCTGTTACCTAGTCTTTCTTCTATTTTCTGTGCATTTCTTTTTAAAATGTAACTTGTCTAATGGATCCCTGTACTCTCTTCAGACAAATCCTAGTTTTCCTTTTCATTAGAATTACTACCCTTTTTTCTTCAAAATTTCATTCCTGAGCATCTCCCACCCTTCCTCTGCTGACTCCAACCGAAGCATTTTGCTCCATGATATGAGGCCTACATTTCACTGAACTCTTTGAAACCTGTATTTGCCACATATAGAGTACGTATCAAACTATGAAATAATTTCTTATTCATGATCAAAAATTATATAAGGGAATGATCACTTTTCTATAGCAATCTATTATTTACTCCATTGCAACCAGTTTCTACCAGCTAGGTGGTGTAAGGGTTTAAGTGCTGGGCCAGGAGTTAGGAAGAGCTGAGTTCATATCCAGTCTTAGACACTTCCTAGCTATGTGAACCTGATTAATGCATCTAAACCTTTAATGGGAAATATTTTTATTATTTCTTATTTATATTTTTGAACCTAGGTTTATGTGGCTAGAAAATTATCTAACCAAAGCTTACAGTAAAGGTCTGGCTGACCTACCTTAGAGGTGGTTTGGGGGAAGCCAAATGGCTGCAAGGAATGACCTGAAACATTCTTAGCAAAACTATTTCAGATTTGAGCATTTTTTCACTAATAAAAGCCTCATCTGTAAAATTAGGATAATAATAGTTATTTCCTACTAGGGCATTGAAGATCAAATGAGACAATATTTATAAAGCATGTGGCACAGTGCCTGGCATATAGAGGTGCTTAATAAATGATTACTTACTTCTGTAGAATCAAATTCAAAATAAAACTCCCCTCATTTCTTCTTCTGCCTTTTGAAGGATGAAATTATCACTTAAACAAACACTGAAATTATTAGGCACTCTTTGTTTTTTACAGAGAGAAAGAGAGAGACAGAAAGACAGACAGAGACAGAAAAAAAGACAGATATCTCTATAACTGAAGTCACCAATGCTACTATACTATGCTTCTGAGACAGGCTTAAAACCTATTTCTCTAACTTCTCATCTATTTCCTTCTTCTGCCTTGGTAGTCTTTTGTACTTTTCATCAACAAAAACCACTTCTGTTTCTACTTATATTGACATTCACCTGAATAGTCTTTGTCAGGCTTCCTACTCTGGTTCCTAAATTTTGCTACTTAATTACAATTTCATAATATGCAATGATATCCCACCCTTTCCCTTTTAATCTATCCTGTTTCTTTTTAATATGATACAGCTATCCAGAACTATGATATAATCATGAGTTTTATCCTTCCAAGTCTCAGTGATAGCTCTGATGTCAGTCACATTTGCCTCCTTCTATTAGGATCTCTACATGTTAGGTATGTGGGAATTTGTATACAGAGATTTATTGGGGTTGCTAGGTAGTGCAATACACAGAGTGCCAAGCCCTGAGTTAAAATCTCACCTTTGACACTTACTAGCTGTGTGACTCAGGGCAAGTCATTTAACCTTGTTTTCCCGAATTTCCTCACTTTTAAAATCAGCTGGAGAAAGAACTGGAAAACCACTCAGATATCTTTGCAAGAAAACCTAAAAGGGGTCATGAAAATCTGTACATAACTGAAAAAAAAGGATGAAAAAAAAACAGATTTGAGACTATGATTATTATGTGTGCTCTCTCCTTTCTTGAATTTTGGCCTCCTGTGAACTTCTGAGTATAACAGCTATGATTCTTTCTTTTATTCAGCTGTGGCAACTAACTTGTAGGTTATGCACAGGCAAGCTTTTCCTTATCCTTTTTTAGTTCAAAGCTCTTTTGAGTCTATTTGCAATATTTCTATCAAATACATTGTTACCACATTTTGTTAAAATACACTCTGTTTTTCCAGGAATATTTTATCCCTATATTTTAAGTTGTTGTCCTGAAGTCAAAAATCTCAGATGCTGCTTTCTTAGCCAGCGGTTCTCTTGTTAAATTAATTTTTCCTTTCTTCTTTCCCCAATTTCAATGAACAACAGTGAGGAAAACACAGTGTGTTCTCTTATGGTCTTCAGTTTTTTGTCCAAGACTTCGTAATTACTGTTAATACAAGTTAGATTATTTCTGGATGTGTTGTGTCCATTTGAATCATCATAAGTGGAAAGGCATGATCCTTTCTGATATATTGAGTTATCTTTGTCTTTGATGCATTCTTCAGCAAGATAACCAAGCTGTCTATTGTTATCAAATGGATAAACAGATGCCTCAGTAGTCCTGAGAAGGGAATCAATAACAATTATTCTTTTCTTCCTATGACCCCTATAGTTAGATGTTTCTATGGCTCTATAATATTAATTTTGGCAGGATGAGCAGCTTTTTCCTCCTCAAACTATCCAGCACCTTCTTCTTCTGGAAGAGCCTCAAATACATTTTAAAATTCCAATTGTGTAGTTATCCCTTCCTTTTTTCTTCTCCTCATCTACTTTCCAGCATCCTAATAAAGGACAAGTTGCCTTTCTTTATCTCACATCTCATTTATCCCCATGAAAAGCTTACTCCTGTTTTCTTCAGGAACCCTTTATCATCCCTAAAAACTTCAAGTTTGGGGAGGAATTCTTCCAGTGCTTTTGCTATCTCCTCTAGGAGGGAGAGGAGATTATACTTGGAAAATAGACAGTCACTTGTCTATAAAAGGGAGAAAAAAACACTCTAATTCACTACATAATTCCTCCTATTCTCCATATTGGTTGAAATTTTCAATGTTTTTATTTTTAATTTTCTTAAGCTTTTACAAAGGAATACTTAGTTCAAAATCTATAGTAACAAACACACAGATATATTACCTCAACATGTGGGAGGTTTAATGCTACTTCTTCCCTTCCTCAACCACCTCAGTCTCTGGAGTGGGGAAGGGGATTAAGTTCATAGATCAGCTCAGTTCCTATAGAAGATAGAGTCCCAGTTCCAAGTCCAAAGCCTCACCTTGGGTTTAGTACTAGACCTTGGCTTCTCAGGGCTTCCATACAGCCTTGCATCATCTGACCTGGAATCCTGATTCCTGGAATCCTGGCTCCTAGAATCACAGTTCCAAGGTCACCATATCTCAAACTCAAGGTTATGTGGGGATCATTGTTTTCACCTTAAATTAAGGACAAATCAAATAGAACAGTAGGGTTTCTACCTCTTGATGAGTTGATAAGCCAACTTAACTTCCTTTCCTTATTCTCAACAACTTCACAGTGTCATCAACATCCCATTCAGTCTCACATGGATTTCTTATCAATTTTGCTAATTTGCTCCACTTACAAATTGTATCAATTTTCTACATGTATTAATGGCAAAGGAGGTGTAGCACTTCTAGTGTGAGGGCTTGCCAAGCCCTTTTTAGGGCTGCTCATCCACTTTTGATGCCCACTTGCCACTCAGTAAACCCTCTCAGCAGATGGGATAACTGAGGTTGAGGATAACTGAGAGACTACATGCACATTGGTGAGTTAGGGCACTGTTTGCCCCAAGGATGTGAAGATTTCCTCTGGTGGAATGGGTGGATGAGAACAATTTATTCCAATGTCCATGAAAGCAGCTGAAGCAGGCACTGTGGAGCACTTAGAGCTTGGTCAGACATCTAAATTGCCTAGATGATCCATGACATTCAGCAACATCTCCAGTCACCTTAACTTTTGTCTTGCCACTGGATTTCAATGACTCTGGAAGAAAAAATAATGCTGCCAACTTTGTGCAACTCCACCTCACTTAAATCCAATTAACATCCAAGTCAAGACATCACCCAGTAATGTCATTGTTCCTCTTCAAAATTGAAGGAGAAAAAACAATCACAAAGAGTGTTATATTGGTATTTTTTTTAACCTTCTTACTTATCTTAGCACAGTTCATGGCACATACTGTTTAAGAAGTATTTGTTTCCTTCCTTTCTTGATTTACTTGACAACTACCTTCTCTTCAGTTTTCTTCCCTAGGTTCCACCTCCAATCTTTCTCTATCCTTTTTGTATTTTCCTTAATTGCTTGACTTCTTTCTCTTTTAAGCTAGAAGTAAAACCTAGATTGGTATCTGGGCCTGGTCATTGTTCTTTTTCAAATTTTTGTCAATTTTTCAAAGTTTTGTAAAATTTCTCCTCCTCAAATTCAACTGCTGACATGTGTAATCATGTAAATCACTGTAATCGTAGAGATTATTTTCTTCTTAACCAGCTCAAATTCTTCTCTCTACTTCCATTGCTTCTCCCATAGAAAATGGAAGTAAATAGATAATAGAAGCTTATATCATAGATTTAGAGCTTGCCAGTAGCACATAGATCATTAAATCAAGCTTCCTTGTTTTTCACATTAGGAAACTGAGTTTCAGAGAGATTAAGTGATTTACTCAGGGTCATACAGGTAAATGTCTTAAGCAGAATTTGAACTCAGGCCTCCTGACTCCAGGTCTTATGATCTATTCGTTATGCCAACTAGATGAATCACTTTAATGATATTTCTATGATCTCTTCCTTTTTTTAACATAAGGAACTCTCAGATTATATTTATATATCTGTGGTTCAATATGAAATAACTTTCTGTAAGAAACATATATTAATAAACATTACATTTTCATATTAAAATTGGTATGACTTTAGGACACAGAAAAGTTATTAATATGAATATGAGACACATTGAACTGCAAACACATAGTTAAAAGCTAGTTAGGGAATTTATAGCATAGACATGCAAGGAATATGATCAATATCATTTTTTCAAGCAAATTTTCTCAGTGGGCAGAGAAATTCACCGAATATGCTCATAGGAATGCTTGTAGGGCCTGGACATTAGAAGCTTTTCATGGAGATAAAAGACAAAATAGATGTCCAGTTAGACTTTTTTAATGGAATTATCAGATCTGGAAATGAAAATTTGTAAATATCTGAGCTAATGAAAGAGGGGGATATTAGAATATTGAGACACCAGGGCCAAATATTGAGACACTACAGCCTACACATAAGAAGGCTAAGCAAGGTCTTAAAACCTTGGAAGCCTGCCCCTCCTACTGACTAACTTCCTTCTCTATTCCTGTCATCAGAGGGATCACCATTAAACATCCTTAATGAAATGAAATGTGTTGATCTTTATTTTTTATACACTGCCTCTAAGATCATAGAGATTGTTTATTCTTTCCATATATCATCTTACTGGAAGAATAAAGGTCAATGATTTTCCATAGATTTAAACAGTTCTTGAAGTGTTACTAACCCCTGCTATACAGAAAGGCAGATATGGCCTAGGAAAAAGATTTTCTGTCTATAATATAAGCAAAATAAATAAAAACAATATTGACTGAGAAATGTAATGTTTTTAATTGAACTCTCAAGGGCACATTGATAGCTTGAATTTTCCTAAATTCCTTGCCAAAAGCTATAGCATGGATTAGTTTGACTTGATTCCAGTAGCAATTTTATTGACAAGGTTTTAACTCAAAACATTTCAATTACTTGTTGTCAAGCTTGCCCAGGTACTTAATCAAATTTCTACATGAATAACAATATCCTTCATATCTTTTATGTCATATGAGTAAATAGACTGAAATGATCTGTTTAGCTAAAGCTATCACTAAAGATAGATTATACATAGTAACTAATACCTAAATTAACACAAATTTGGTAAAGTTCTTAAAGAGACAATTTTAAAAGTCCTATTAAAGGCTTTTTGCTTTCCAGGAACTAGAAAGATATGTTTATGGAGGCAGGGATTGGGGAATTAGGGAATGGAGATGGCATAATTTTATCCCTCTCTAGTCTCCATATTTCTTTAGGAAACTTTTTGGTGTTATGCTGGTTTTTTTAAATTTCCTTGCCTGGTCAGGACTAGCCTGATATCCTGGAACCTAGTTATCTCAGCCAAATAATAGGGGTTTTAATATTAAGAAACTGTCATTTTGGTTGAAAGAAGGGTGTTAAAAGTTTATTGTTCACCCACACCCACCCTAACAAAGTAAAAACTTATAGAACAACAAGGTATCTGGTTCCTTTTTTTTTTTCTTAGCAAATCTGACTTAGAGTGGAGTCATAGAAGCATTTTAATAAATGACAGATGTATAGGAAAATAAAAGGGGAAAGAAAGTAGTTCTGAATAATGCATTAGTGAAACCAAAGGAAACTGGCAAGTTTCCCCTTGCTTTCGTGTAGGTTCAAAAAATATATGTTTTTTCTGTACTCTTGGAGATAAAATTTAGACCCTGTTATGGTAACATTTACTCAGACAATAAACACTTATTTTAATCATATTTAAATGTGATAAAGTTATGAGAAATGAGATGGCAGTCCTACTGAAACAAGACTTTATCTAGATGCAGATTTTATGGTACATATTTGAACATTTAGCTAGAAAGTTTTAGGGATATTTTCAACTCATAGAAATACATCTAGACTCTTAATTACTTTTTTATCCTTAAAGTTACTGCCCAATGGAAGGAAAAATTCTCATGTAAAATGTTTGTGCCAAGTGTTTCCCCAGACACATTTTCATATCCGGTCATTTTATTTATTCCCAGTATTGACACTAAACCCAAGCACATCTTAAATCAAAGTAATAGATATGTTTTTCTGTTGATTTTCAGCAATAATTCAGTGAAACATAAAGGAACCATTAGTCATTTGAAGAAATTAACTTGCAGAAAGTCTTTAATGCAATGATTAGCTGTCTCTAGCATTTATTCAGCACTTCAACTTTCTCACTGTTTGCTAGTCATTAGCTACTACATACAGCTTCACTTGTCAATCATGGCTGTTTTTTTTTTTTAATTTATGGTCAATTGGTTGTTACTGCCACAGTTCTGAAGGGCTTGTTTAACAAGTTCTCAATCCTTCTGTGTGTAGTCTCCTTAGTTGGAAACTAGAGAGAATTCTATTTCAGTGCATCCCATGACAAAGTATAGCACCAAGGGAACCATTCATTTGGATTAGGGGGGAAAATAGCCTGCCTATGAAAATCTGGTCTATTTGTACATAAGATTGAAACTATTTGTGTAATTCACTGTGACTTAGTGCAAGGTTTTTCTTTAATTCCATTTATGCTACTATCTTCCTCTCTATAAAAAGTCTTATATGACCCACTATGAATTGAGGTAAGAGGGACTGCTTCTCAGCATAGCAATTATTGGGAGCAAGGGATATACTTAAGGGTAGTGAGTGAAGGAAGATGGCAGGGTTTTAAAGCCTATTTTGTGTGATATAATAGACAGAAGAGAAAGAATGAGAAAGGTATAAGACTAGAATAAAAAAAAGAAAGTTAAAAGAACATTAAAAAAAGGGAGAAGAAAAGCATCAAAAGATGAGAGAAGAAAGAAAATAAATATAAGAAGAAAACAATAGAATAAGGCAAAGGATAATAAATAATGAAGTAGAGAAAGAAAAGGAAGGCAAAAGAAAGGATAGACAAACCTCAGTTTCATTGGCTTTATAACAAAGTTTCTAGGTCAATAGGTTTGATTCATTAGGAATGGGAGTGATTATGTTGAACACCCTAGGGAATGGCTTTAGGAAGAAAGGAAAATTTTCATTATTGTTGTTGTTGTTAATTGTTATCATTGTGGCAGGTCTTTTTATTTGTAATGGTCCAGCTAGGTTTATCTCAAGGATGATGCCCTCATTCCCAAAGGGCATCTCATTAAAAAATCATCAAATTTTTATTCAATATCTACTTTATTCAATATC
Organism: Phascolarctos cinereus; assembly: GCF_003287225.1. Classification (NCBI taxonomy): domain Eukaryota; kingdom Metazoa; phylum Chordata; class Mammalia; order Diprotodontia; family Phascolarctidae; genus Phascolarctos; species Phascolarctos cinereus. Next base: position 240,558,459 of record NW_027555847.1, read on the forward strand.
TACATAAATATGAATACACAAACTCCGTAATTCCAAGAAGCTTAAAATCTAACATTGATGAAAGTCATCAGTCTAATATATTTATTAAATGCTAATCACATACAAGTGCTAAGCACTGGGAATACAAAGAAAGGCACAAATAGTTCCTGTCCTGAAAGGGATCACAGTCTAATGGGGAAGACAACATTTAGATAGTCAATACAAATGTATAAGGTACATAGAAGGTAATCAGAGGGGAAGGTACTAGCAGCGATGAAGGATCAAGAAAGTTCTTGTGAAGAAAGTGGGATTTGAATTGAATCCTGAGGCAAGTCAGAGATTCTTAGAAGCAGACAGAATACCATTGCAGGCATAAGGGGCAGTCATTGCAAAGGCACAAAGACAGCAAGAGTATTGGGCATGAAAAATCACAAGTCTGCCCGTATAGGTGGACTATAGAGTGAATGGAGGAAAGTAACAAATACAAATTCTGAAAAGATAGGAAAGGAACTGGTTGTGAAGATGTTTAAGTACCAAAGACACTTATATTTCACCCTGAACTTATCTAATGGAGGGAGCTGCTGGAGTTAATTGAATAAGACAATAACATGGCCAGAATTACAATTTAGGAAAAAATATAAATTTTATAATTTATACAAATTATAAATCATAAAGCTTACTTTATAAGTTGAGTGGAGCGTAAATTGGATTGAAGAGAGACTTCAGGCAACAGTCCAAGTTTGAGGTGACAAGAAGTGAATGAAGTTGGTTACTATTTGATTGGAGAGAAAGGGGTTGAAACATGAAAGCTGTTGTAAAGATAGAAACAAGATTTGGCAATTGATTGTATGTAGAGTACTGAAAAGTGAGAAGCAGAGGATGACAATGAGATTGTCAACCCGGCTGACTGGAAGTATAATAGTGCTCTAAAAGAATAGGAAGATTTGGAAAGTGAAAGGTTTTGATGGAAATACAATGATAATATGAGGTTGGTGCCCAGGAGAGTGACTAATGCTATACAAATAGATTTGTGAATCATATGCATAGAAAAGATAATTGAACTCATAGAAGCTGAGATGATCACTAAGAATACAGGCAAAATATAAGGTGTCCCACAGCAGAACTTTGTGGAAAACCCACAGTAATTGAGTAAAACATAGACGAAGATCCAGCAGAGCAGACTAAGGAGATATAAGACAAGTAAGAAAACTAAGAGTGCTATGAGTCAAACACCTAGAAAAGAAAATGTATCCAGGAGGAAAAGGTGATTGATCAACAGTGTCAAAGTTATAGAGAGTTCAAGAAAGAAATGAAATAAGAAAATGTCATTAGATTTGTCAATTACAAGATCAAAAATGTAAATAAATATTGTAATGCATAGAAAGCCAAAATTAACATAGGAGAGAGAACAGTAACTACAAAAAGAAATGAAATCAAATTACCATGATAAATTGTAGGAAGAACAAATTTTGCCTCGGAAAGTTTCAGGGATTCAACAGAATGAGTAAGGCCTTTGAGAAAGGAAGATGAGTAGGGCTTTAGAAGCATAAGGAACAGTATGAGCAAAGACAATGAAATGGATGAGAAAAGGTTGAGGATAAAAGGTGATGGTTCCCATTTGGCTGCTAAAAATTCTCCCAGTTGTGCATCTGGTAACTACACAAGACTAGTGGAAGCATTATCAAAAGATACAGTCTGAAAAGAGGAGTGAGGGAAGCCTTGGTTCTACTAAGATCATCACAGCTTTGATACATGGCAAGGACTACAATAGCTACCATCAGACAAGAACAACTCTTAAGTTTCAAGGTTTTGTTTTTTTGTTTGTTTTATATTTCTTTTCTTTTTTTTCCCCTTCCTCATCTTATTGGCAGACTTTGCGCTAAGGGTCTAAAAATTCTTTGGCTTTTTCCCTTTTTTTCGAGAAAGAAATTCCACAGGACCAACAGGAAAATATACAATTACAAGAAGACATCACTGGATGAAGATGGAATCAATAGTAGATCAGGAGGCAAGATAAAACTTGTCTGGGCACTGAGACTTATTTGAGACTATGTCCCCAAAGCTTTAATCATGTTGGTGTTTACCACTTTAATGGTGGCTAAGTGAAGCTCTTATTTCACCCCCCGTGTTGATTATACCAGCCTATTCATAAAGGCCACTGTATACCTCTTAAGTTTGGCACCCCATAAGGCTGTAAGCTGATATGTTTTAAGATTTTCACTGTGTAACATGTCAGAAAATGGACAATGTGGTCATTTGTAGTTCAAAGACAAAGTACAGCACCCCCTTCTGAGTTCTAGATTACACATCCTGAGACACCTCTAAGGTTTCTTCCATTTCTAAATTCTAGAATTTGATGAATCTATTTCTCATGGCCATAGTTTTTGAGGTAGAAAACACATACTTTTTCTTCTCAACTGAAATCCCTCTACTTGAAATGACTCCACAAAGCATATAACCATTAACCTATGGAAATTATTCTTCTGGTAATTATGTAGTTGTGAGTGATACAACTACTATCAATGAAAAAAAAACCTTTTTAAATTGTAGCATAAGGAGGAAATGTTGACACAGAAGAGTTTGTTGTCCCTGAGAAGAAATAATTAGAGAAAGCCAGTGGGGAAAATGAATTCCAGAGTTATTAAAAAACTGAGGGAGGAAATATATATATATATATGTATGTATGTATGTATGTATGTATGTATATGTATATATGTATATATGCATATGTGCATGCATATATGTATATGAATTTGAGTATCCATAAGTGTGACAGTAGATCTCAAATCTTTTCATGAATGCAATTTTTACAATAGGAAATTATAACTCTGCAGCATGTTTTCTAATAAGTATCTATACTGCACTAAAATAATTCCAGGAAAAGAGCACAAATTGAAAATCTTCATCAAAACATTCTTCTCAATCTTTCTTGCACTCATATTATATGTGAAATGCTGGACAATCGTAGCTATCGATTTGTGGTCAACCTGAACGAAAATGATTGTTAAAGTAGCAATGTTTTCTCCTCCTCTTTTCTCTTTTTGAACTTTGATAATTGTAAAACTATTACATTGCATTTTGTGTGGAGTTACTGATTTCTTTAGCAATGGGCCTCTATCTTATCAAATAAATCTATAATTGTGTTTGGAAACCATAGAATCATAGAATATTATAGATTGAAAGAAAATTACACCAAGTTTAATCCCATTAGTATGTCTCCCTCCTATATTTTACTTTTAAAGAGACAGCCTCCTGGATAGTGACTAGAAAAAGGAAAAAGAATAACTCATATGCAGATCACATCTTCTGACTCTAAATTCAATCTTCTTACCATTACATTTTTTTTAATATCAAAATTGCTGTCAATATACTATGTATGTGTAAGCACATAAAAGCTTTCTATATAACGTCCTTGCTTTAGTGAGTGAATTTTATCACATGTCAATCAATCAATCCACAAGCATTTCAACGTGGCATGAACAGTGTTATACAAAGAGAAAAATGAAATGGTTCTTATCCAAAGAGATCTTACATTTTGTTAGAGGAACTAACATGTATACATACTATTATGTACAAAGTACATGCAAAATAAATGAAAGGTAATTTGGAGAGAGAGAAGGACATCACCATGATTATAAAATGATAAAAATACTTCCTACAAAAAATCATGTATGCTTAGAGGCAGCTAGCTGATGCAGTGGATAAAGTGCTGGACTGGGAGTCAGAAGACCTGAGTTCAAATCTTGCCTCAGATACTTACTGGCTGTGCAACCCTGAGTAATCAGTTCACCTTTGCCTCAGATTCCTCATCTGCAAAATGAGTATCATAGAATATTTTTCCTAGTGTTGTTATAAAAAGCAAATGAGATAATATTTTTAAAGTGCCTACCATTTAGCAAGTATTTAGTAAATGCTAGTTTCTTTGTTTCCTAAATTTGTTGGGTTTTTCTCCCAGACATTCTTGAGAAACTCCTAGTAAAAAAAGGAAATATCCAAAAGTCAATTTATTGTTTCATTTGGAGAAAACATGAGTTAGATCTTTTTTTTGTTTACACTCATGCTATCACTATGTTTTGCTTCTAATAGATTACTTTCTGACTAAATACTAAATCCTTTTCGCCCTTTCACTTTCAAAATAGGGGCATAATATGCAATTCAAGTAAATAAATGCAGATCAAAACAACTCCATGTTCTTTTGCAAATAATTATGGGTTTCCTGAAGTCTGAAGTCATCACATGTTTTACAAGAGCAAGAATAGGTAGGTAGTCAGGGAGATTAACACCATTACTGAGAGCCCAGTAACAAGTTTATAGCTGCTTTCTCAACATCTGTGTGGTATGGCTTTAAGATCCTAAGAGGAAAAGCTGCAACGAGAGATATCGCAGACATAGGAGATAGCCATTGCAAAAACAGAGATGGAAAATAAAGTCTTACTTGTCAAGCAGAGCACATGGTCCAGTATGATTGGAGTAAACAGAGGGGAAAAAAGTGTGAGAAAATGAAGTAATGTCAGAATGTGCTATGTTTTAAACAGCTTTAAATGCCGAACAACTTTATGTTTGGTCTTGGAGGTAAAAGTAAGTTACTGGAATTTATTGAGTAAAGGAGTGACGAAGTCAGACACATTCATTTGCAAAGTTTTTTGGCAGCTGAGGGGAGGATGTTGGAGTGGGCCAAAACATAAAGCAAAGGTTCAATTTGAAGACTATTTCAATAGTATATGTGAGCAACAATGAGGTCCTGAACTTAGGTATTGGTTGTATGAGTTGAGAATTGGAAACTTCTAAGAGATGTGAAAGTCAAAATGAGATTTGATCATGTAATGGGTATGTAGGTTGGGTGGGGGGAGTGAGAAGTCAAAGACAATACACAGGTGGTAAACCTAGATGATGGAAGGATGGTCATACTCTCAAGATAAATAGAGAAGTTCAGAAAAAGGATGGATTTGGAGAGTAATTAAATGAGTTCTGTTTTGCATATATATTGAATTTGAAAAGCCTATGGGACATCCAGTAACATGGTGATGGCTTCTTGACCCTTTCAAGTTGAAAAGGGAGAGGCAAAAAGGATTTACCCTGGCCTGCTAAGAAAAAAAAAAGCTTTTGTGTGAGGATAATGAGCAAGGAAATCTCTAGACTAATGTTTCTGTTCAAGTAATGAGTGACTGATTTATTATCAGTTTTGTGTCAAACAAAAAAAATATTGTAACTTCATAACTTTTGAGGTTAAAAATTAACTTAGATTATCTTCAAATATTTTTGTTTTAAAAATGATTTATTGAATATTATTACAGAGTGGGAAAAAAATGCCAAAAATGGATTTGGAAGACCTGGGGTTAATTCTAAACTCTGTTACTTACTACATATGTGCCTTAGTAAGGTGCCTTAAGAAATGGACTTCAGTTTCCTCATTTACAAAATGAAGTGGTCAGACTAGATAATCCCTAAAATTTATTTTGGTTTAAAATCTCCCTCCCTACCCCCTCCCATCCTTCCTTCCTTTGTTCCATCCTTCCTTCCTACTTTCCTTCCTTATTTTGTTCCCTCTTTCTTTTCTTATTTCCTTCTCTCTGTCTCTGTCTCTGTCTCTGTCTCTGTCTCTGTCTCTCTCTCTCTCTCTGATTTCTAAGTATCTTTAGTTCATGCTCTAAAATATGTAGAAACTGGAAATCTTAACATTAAGCAATTAATGTATTTGTTAAAAGATTTTGACTGGCAAATCATCTCTTGCTTATTGACTGCATTCTCCAGAACTGAGGAAGATTACACACGTGCATGTGCACACATACACACACACACACACACACACACACACATACATACATATATTATATCTTGTAACATATTACTTTGTGCAATTATGCAAAATTGCATAAGGCAAGTTAACTACAGGTAATTTGGACATAATGAAACATTGTAAAAATGCTTTTATCTCCAAGGAAGTGTTTTTTTTTTTTAAATCACTGCAGGAAGTAGCAAAAGATCTCCATAGAAAGACAGCTCTAAATTCAAAACAGAAATAAATTTTTGCATCTAAACTGTTAGAAGACCAATTTAAAGTGCATTTAGATGAAAAAGATGTGGGCGTATTTGTCAAAACAACACAACACAAATTTAAAAGAGAATTTCTGCTTAATACTTTCACAAAACAGCAGCATGAGCATTGATGATTTGGCCTAATGAGGCAGAACAAAAAAGAAAAGCTGAATAAAATGACTGCCCTTGCCAAAACTAAATTAGAATGTTTAAAAAAACTATATACAAATAGAATAAGTAGTGGAAAGAAAATCAGGTATTTTAAATATGTTTAAGTAGGTTTTCTTAGGTTTTGAATAACAGAATCTGAAGTATTTATTTAAATTAACATCTTTTCATCCTCACATGATATGTGGAGGCACTTACTCTGCATAGAAAAGCAATTGACAAATCAGGTGTATCCTTGACATAAAGACAGTTCCAGTTAGGTAGCTGCAAAAATTCCTTTTCTTTCCTTTGACCCCTCCCTCAGAATGGAGCAGACTGACATTTTAGATGAGGGAAAGGAGGAAAAATGGGAACATGGGCTCAAAGGTCATATGATCATAAAATCTAGGCCTAGAACCGATCATGAATATCATTTCGCCAAACCTTTGTATTTCATAAAGAAACTGAGGTGTATAGATTGAAGTATCACCAGTATTTCACAAGTATCAATTAACAGAATTGTTAATAAAACTGATGTGCTCTGAATACAAAAGCAGTTCACCCTCCTCTACACCATTTGGAAGAAGCCAATTCAGGAAATTCTTTGAAAAGTTACCTTAAGTGTAGATAATATCTCTCCCAACTACCTCTGAAGGTGGTTGTGAGGATAAAATGAGATAATATATGTGAAAATATTATATATGTGATTATATTTTAACTTTAAAGCATCTTATAAATATAAAGTATTATGGTTGTTATACACTCTTGGGTGTGTATGTATATATGTATATATGTGTGTGTGTGTGTGTGTACATATATGTGTGTGTGTGTGTGTGTACACACATATACTTCCAAATTTAAAAATGAAGGATATGTATATATATATATATATGTATATATATATATACATATACATATATATATATATATACATATATATATGTATATGTATATATATATACATATATGTATATATCTTTCTTTTCACATTTATTTATCCCCATATTCTATATGAAGTGTCAACCCCATCATAAAAAAAAAAATTAAAAAATGAAGAGAAAGAAAACCTCAGTGAAACTAGTACATACATTAACTGGGTCTGATAGTATTTGTAATGTTCTTGATCCATAATCCTGTGACTTTGCAAAGAAGTGACATAAATTCCTTTTCTTGCTTTTCCTTTGAAGTTAACCTGATCCATATAATCAATCATACAATATTCAGTTTCATTATTTTTTTAATTCTTCCCACTTTTGTTAATGTCATTGTAGTCACACATCATACTCAGCAAAAAGTAAATACTTAATGAATGCTTTTATTAATATTGGTAATACCTATGCATATTGATTTTTTCCAATGCTTATTACTTTAATTTGTATCAACAATATTTTCGTATGCTTCGTTAAATTCACATTAATCATTTTTCATATCATACCACTGTTTCTGTAGACATTCCCCAATTGCTCAACATCTTTTATTCCTCAGTTATTTGTTGCCAAGAAAAGTATTGCTATAATTTTTTTTTTTCTGTATGTGGGAGCTTTGTATATTTGAACTCCTTGGGATATATACCAAGCAACGAACTCATTTTTTGGGCTAAAATTGTAAAACATTTTAGTCACTTCTTTAAAAAAATCATAATTCCAAATTGTGTTCCAGAATAGATTAACTAATAGCTCTCCCATATGGATATGTTTACTTGTCTTTCCACAACCATTTATTTCTTGTTTACTATTCCTATCTTTCCTCATCTTTACCAAATGGGATGGGTGGGAGAGAAACCTTAGAACTGCTTTGATTTACATTTCTCAAAGTGTTTATAAGGTGGAACACATTCACATTATTGTCAATAGTCTGAAATTACTGTACTTATCTTTTGACAACTTATCCCTTGTGGAACATCTCATGGTCTTATATATTTGTATTGGTTTCCCTATTCATCTAATATATCGAAAATCAGTAATATTTAGACTATCATTTTTCCACCCAATCAAATGTGCCTTCTTATCCTAACTGCATAGATTTTGTTCATGCAAAAGGTTTTTTAAAATATATAATTATCTATTTTTCAATTTTATCTTCGAAGATTTTATTTATGACTTGCTTGCCGAAAAACTTCCTCCTAGTTATAGATATGAAAAGCACTTAGTAATATCCTCTTCTCTTTTTAACTGTTCTACCTAAAACATTTCTATTATATGCCACTATATACCTTGATTTGTTACACTGCATAAAATTAATTTCTGCTAAATTGTTTCCTAGGTTTTTTTTTCTCTCGAAGTTCTTAACACATAAAAAGTTCTTCCATACAATGGGTTATTGAGTTTCTTGATGATTCTTTCTTAATAATATGGTTTACAGGTCTATTTTTCTTTCTTTTTTTTTTTTAGACTAGTCTCAATTGTAACAGGATGGCATGAGACAGGGAACTTGCCTTGTAGTCAAGAAATTTGGCCTGGTAAAGTCACTTAATGTCTAAGTGTTCCAAAGCCATTCTCAAAAACCTCAAGTTGTGGAGATGGTACTAACTGCTTTGGAAGAGTAATTCCCTCTCCAGGTATTTTCTATGCTGATGAAATCAAAGATTTGAAAAGAAAGGGAAAAAAAGGGTAATCAGTAGTTTGGGTGACTTTTCTTTTTTTAGAATGATTTAATGTTTGAAAGCACTATTTCTTCTCAATTGCTACTTTTCATTTTCTTTTTTTTAGGCAGTTGGGGTTAAGTGACTTCCCTAGGGTCACACAGCTAGTATCAAGTGTTTGATCTGAGGCTGGATTTGAACTCAGGTCTTCCTAACTTCAGAACTTGTGCTGTATCCACTGTGCCACCTAGCTGTCCAATTATTACTTTTTAAAAATGGAATTCTTGAGCTTTATTTTTTCTTTCAAGTGATTTATTATTGTTCTGTCTAGTTTTATAATAGATTCCAATATTTATATAGAATTTTAAAGTTCATGCAACCTTCTACATATATTATTTCACTTAAATATAATATTGCTGTATTATCATTTTTGCAACTTGAATATCATGTGCAAAATTTGAGCTTTAATATATGTAGTACTTTTTTTTTTTATATTGGTTCATTCCAACCAGTGTTTCCATTAGGGATTTCCTTCCTAGTTTTTTTTTTTTAATTCATATATTTTTCTATATCTTGAATTCTGGAAATATTAGTCAAGAAATTGAGGAAAATATTATAACCTTTCTGCAAGAATTAAAGGTTAATTATAAACATGGAGACTTTATTGCTTCTAAGAAATTTGTTCATGTAAAATCAAAAGCAAGAATAGGAAATACACAAGGTGAGGTTGATATTTCCAGGAACAGTGGCAGGAAGGCATAGGAGAGAAGGGGTCATGATCTGATCAGTCAGTCTTCCTTGTAACTGTTTCCATATTACAAGTGAGTGTTCATGGACCTGTCAGCTGCTACCTATGCGTCATTCTTGCAAATAAAAGAAGCATTAATAAGTTTGTCCACATAGTATGCTTTTATAAATCCTGTGAGTGGTGTTCCAGGAAATAACTAGCTTTGGAAGCAAAATTAGCAATTTTGACACATGATTCAATGTAGTGTTGTTAACCTTGATAAGAAATGTGAATTCTGAATTATTCAAATACTACCCAATATATCTTGCTGGTGCTTTCTGGTATTTGGATATTTGCTATAGTCTAAAATTCTTTGTAAATACTATTGAACTTAATGTCTTATTTAACAAGCTTTTTTAAAGATATCTGTAATAATTACTTAATACATTTAAAGTCATTATCATAAAATATTAGTTCATAATAATATACCATGAATTTGCTTTTATATACTTTAACAAAATATAGTTATATTTCCTCATATATGGCAAATATATTCTTATTATACAATGTTGTATATGATAAATTATATAACATATTATTGTTTTATATTTTAAACAGAATATCTCAAACTTTTAGTAATAACTCATCACAGAAAAAAATATTCATTGATAATTATTATGGTCATTTACTCTTCTTCAAAAACACTAGAATAAAATGTTATGAAAATACAAAATAACACGATTAGGAGAAATTCTGGTTTCTTATTCCCAAATCCCAAAGACTAATAATGCTAATTGGGGATTTGGAAACACTAGTTCCATCTAAGAACAATGAACGTCTCTCTAGGTTTTTGTCTTCCTTTATTTCTGTTTATTTAATAGTGTTTTGAAGCAGTACTTATATAAGTATTGATTTTGTTTTGACAAAATAACTTCCAGATATTTTATACATTTTGTATTTTGAACAAAATTTCTCTTTTTACTATTTATTCCTGTATTTTGTTATTGCTAATAGAAATGCTGATAGTTATTATAATTATTGTGGGTTTAGTTTGTATCATTTAATGAGTCTATTTTTAATACCTTTTTATTATTTTATTTTTCTCACCATATTTCGATTTTATTTCATTGTCAAACACCTTGGGAATGAGGGTACAAAAATAAAGTTAATTAAATTTAAAAAAAACTGTAGAGGGATTGTAGGGACAAAAAGAGAAAAGATTTTGAACAACTTGTTTAACTGGCAGAGAAGAGAAAGTCCAAAAGAAGGGAAGATATAATCAATACATGTGAAGAAAAAGGAATTGCCCATTTAAAACGATTAAAATAACTTAGAATGAGCAAATGGTAGTAGAAAAATGGAAAGCATCTGTAGAAATATATATATGTCAAACTAGCCTAACTTAAAATAATTTGGGAACAAAGTATTGATTTAAAATATGAAGGGATAAAATCATTACAAAAGAAATAAATGTAGGAAAACACAAGCCCAGTGATACCTTTACATATGAATGAATTAAACAATACAATAAAACATGATAGGGTCAGAAAGGACAAGAAAACAAAACCCTACAATTGGCTATGTACAAAAAAATACATCTATATTACACATATATAAAGTGAATATAAAAATTAAAAATAAAATGTATTGTTTAAAGATAATAATATAATAAATTAGTAATTAATTCAGATAATACAAGTAAAACAATTTAGAATTAAGTAGAGAATTTATTACCACACCAAGAAAAATGAATGTATTAAAGAACAAATCATGAAACAATTAAGAACACTGTGAATGGGATTGGTAATATGAGATAAAAAATATCATTTTGGGAATGCAGATAAGCAGTTCTTCAGAGGAAAAATTATACTGCCTCCCACACCAGAAGTATGCCTCAACCAAATAGATGAGAAGATTAATGAATTGCATATGCAAATAAAAATAGAATACCTAGAAACAAATAAAAAACACCAAAGATTAAATCTTTAAAATCAAAGAAGAAAGATAAAATGGAAAACAAAAATATAGAAAGTATTTTTTTAAAAACCCTAAAAGTCAATTATTTTAAAAATTTAACTGAATTAAGAAATTTCTAGGTCTTTTAGCATTGTAAATCCAGTACCAGTATAGAACTTGGGTTATACAACTGCTATCCATTTAGCTACATGAACCTTGTTGTTCAGTCATTCAGTTGTCTTCCTACCAGGTTCATCTATAAATATTTTTGAGATGATGGGACAGGTGACTTTTCACAACAAGTTTTTGTTATCCCTCTTTACTCCCTCTACTATTTTTCACTTTTATGAGGTGTTACCGCTTATCATCTTCTCCTTAATACTTAATTAGTTTGTACTCTACAATCACATCATCCTTGATTGCCATGTGTTTCCATCTGCCATTCATCGTGTGGTAATAATGAAGACAGTTTATTTTTTTCTACTCTGTATCCCCATCCTCCAGGAAGTTAATAGGTGCTTTTTTGGCCTTGCTTTATGAGGAAGAAACTTCTATAACACATGATTCATGTTAGATTTAATATCTTTAACTTTATCCATTTCTCACTTACCAGCATTAATAACTCAGGTAATAGGTCACATTGGTGTGTTGTAAGTATTTTTCTTACATTCATAGGATTGTGGATTCATTGATGTAGAGCTGGAAAGGACCTGAGAGTCTAATCCCCTCATTTGATATTTGAGGAAACCAGGGCAAAGAGAGGTTATGTGACTCACCCAAGATTACACAGTGTCAGAGGCAATATTTAAATTCAGATCCTCTGATTATAGAACCAGAGCCTTTTTCAATGTTTGGCACAGTGACTCTTAAACTATCTTCTGATCCTTCCTTCTAATTTGCTATTGATTTAATCTTATGAAGAGAATATAAATTGAAATGAACATAATTAAATAGTTCAATCTTTAACAAAAGGGAAGCTAATATTATTCACTTAACTCATCCATCCAACAAAATATTTAAGCATTTCCTATTCACAAAGTATTATACTAGGTGCTAGGAATACAAAGAACAGTTTCTTGAACAGGGTGTTAGATATAAGAAGGGAGGTGGGGAGTAGGGGCATAGGAGATGTGCAGTAAGATAAGCCTGCTCATAAATCTACTATGTTCCTAAATCCTATTGTGTTTGGCTGAACTATGAACTCCCTAAAAAACTTTACGATCCCAATTTGTTTTCATTAAATAATGATGGTTTAATCCAAGCCATCTATAACCCCTCAAGTGATTCTGCCCCACCTTACACCTCCATAACTTAAAGCCTATATGTGGAGATCTTTTTTTTCTAAGAATCGGTACAGGATTATTTATTTATTCAACAACTATTAATAAAATATAATGTTACTAGATTTTGTAGTGAAGATAAAAGGATTAAAAAAAAAGTTTGGTGCCTAAAATTTTAATAGATTTCAAATTTGTCTAAGCAGCAACTCCTGAGTATGCCCTGAACTAGATTAAAATGTAATCGGAAAAAATTTAACACAATAAATATAAATACTATACATCATAGATAATGTTAATTTGTAGTTTTCTAAATCAACACACAGCTCACAGGGATCCCTCTGTATTTGAATTTGACACTATAAGCTTCAATTACTTAAAGTGTAGTACGCCTAACAAATAGTTCAATTACAAGTATTAATGGTTAATGATCCAGCAGCAAAGAGGGGGGAAAAGTCTCTCATCTATCTTTTTACCTGTCTGTCAGTCTATCAACTGTCTGCCTGTAAATATAAACATGTAAATGTATTAGAAATATTCATAATAATAATTTCCTAAATTAGTACCTTCTCATACTACGCTTTCAGAATTGCATAAGGAAAAGGCATCTCTCTCCTACGTGGGAACTGCTTATAGTAGGTCCAAGGTCAAGTCTAAGCAGGCTGATTATGTATCTCAGATTTACATTTTGAAGGAAATGAGACATTCTTAGAATATGTCAGTTATCAAAAGAATTTATTTAACTATAGCAGAGAAAGTACATTCCTATCAGGGAAGGAATTTCCTTTGAGGGTTCAATTGATTCATTTAAGTGAACTCTCCTGTGCTGAGGTTGTTCATATTGCTGTTCTGCAGTTCGAAGCCTAAAAGAAGACTTCAAATTCTACTGTCTTGTCTGTTTTTATATTCAGCCAACAAGAAATGTATTTTGATGATCCAAGTTTTAATCTCCTAAGTCAATTAAATCTCGAGGACAGTTTTGTACCTTTTTAAAGAAAACTGCCTAAACTGCATTAGGATCTTACTCTCACCATGCTAGGAAAACCACGTAATGTCTTGGTCATCTTGACTATCAGCTGCTCATAGGTCTTGATCTGCAATTCTCCACCAGCCTCTACATGTCTCTGAAAGAACTTAGCAGTTTCTATACCTCAGCTAGTTAATTCAAAACCAGGCCATATACCTTCCCATCTTGTAAATCTTCTTCCATGTTTCTTGTTTACTTTGTGAACCTTCATTACTCTCCCCACTCTGGTGCCATTTCTACTCTCTCCTTTCCCTGTATCCTCTTGCTCATATTATCCACTCTCTCCTAAGAGCAGCACACCATAAAAGTTTAAAGCCTTTATCCCCCTATAACAACACTGGATATTTGCACCCTGAAGTTTCTAGGGACATGTATTTCCTAGTTGATGCATATTGTATAACACATTGGAATATGTAGGTCTTCTCTCATATGACCCTTATTACACAAACTAGAACATCATTAATTCCACAATAGAGTTATAGACAAAATGAAAGAGAACAAAGAAAATTATAAGATATTTCATGTGATTTCCTTACTATTACTCGCTGAACACATGCTGCACACTTCTAAAATTCAAGGTTTTTTTTTTAATACTAATTGAGCAATCAGGTTCTGAGTTGGAAGGGAAATTTTAGATTTTGTTTCAGATAATAAATGTGGAGACTTGAGAGTTGGCAACATATATATTTTATATCATTTCAAATGCTATGCTCTTCCTAGTTGCTCTTCAAAGAAGGAGAAACAAAACATTGGTTTGCATTTAATATTTTTAATCTGAGCCATTGACTTCCTCTCTAGTTAGGTATTTTCTGGCAGTGTATGATGGAGGTAGTTCAAGTTAGTGAAAGAAGATATTTCAATTCTATATAATATGACTTTAGTGTGCATCTAAAACTTTTCCCAGTGATAAATAGCTATCAGCTATCATGAGAATTTTATCTCAACTTTGTGGTAAGAAAGATAAGACTCATAAGTCATTGAAACTTCCACTCATATTCCTTTTAAACTTGAGTCTGTCATTAAGGTGATAAGTTACATATAAGCAGTGATTCATTCAAACCTGTGATTTCTTCAGTATCAAGAACTACTGATGAGGAACTTTATTCTGTCATTAATTGTCTTAAGAGAATTGAATGGGACATTGACAAGTTAAGTGACTTGCTCAAGGTCACATAGACTGTATATGTCATGAGTGCCATTGGAATCTGAAATTTCCTGACTCCAAAGCCAAAACTTTATCCTTTATTCTGGACTGTGTCTTCATCTTGCAGTGTGGTAGTAGAGCTAAGAGGGGGAAACTGTCCAATGAGGACTCAGTCCTTAAAGCATGCTCAGATTTGTCATTCTTTTTAGGTTAAACTGACATGTACATACTACTTTGTTAACAATCTAAAAGTCTTATAGTTGGAAGCAGGTTTGGCTATGTTGAATCAGGCTTAATGATATTGGATGAGGAAAAGCCTTCTAATCTTTGGACATGTTATCCAGAACTGAGTTAATAAAAGTGCTGAGCAAATGAGATTTCAGTTTCTTATTTTGTAGCTTTCCAGAAAGGAGAATGGTTTTGAGCTTGCCATTTCCCCTGATCAGGTGTATAAAGACTGCATCTTTTGTTGTTTATTCTTTCATGATCTTAGTTCAATGAGTAACATGGGAGGAAACCAAGAAATCCAGTCAAAACTATTAGAGTTCTCTCAGACATTGGAGCTAGTGGTAGCAGCAACCAAGCTCGGTGAAGAGTCAAACCACCAGCTGAGAAGACTGCTTTACCTCATGCAGAAATGGACTGATTCGTTACAAGATTCCATTCCCTGCTAGGATCTACTAAGCTTATCAAAGAAGTGATTAGTCCAGCATTGATATCATGCTCTTAAGAGAACTTTAGAGTAGGAACTCTGTGAAAGTAGAAAAAAGATTCACTAGGCCAGGAGTTGCAAGGTATACTATCAGCCCCACTTATTCCCTATATGTGTGCCTCTCCACTTTTTTTTTACTTAATTTGGAGTGCACTCTTATCAGAGATCTTATGTATCCGTGCCATTTTAAACACTTTTTGAGGGGGAGCAGTTTGTTTGTTTGTTCAAGGGCCAAAGGCATTTAATCTCACTTTTAGAAAAGCAGACACCTGAGTCCTAGTAAAACAAAAGCCCTGGAAGTGAAAAAAAAATCCTCTTCAGAGATTTTCACTTATGTACTGAACTGTCTTGCTGCATTTTGTCTATAGAAAAATAATATCTCCACACAAGCTTCTTTGACCCAAGTTGATGTGTTTAACTACTGTCCTTGTTATATCTTCTCTTGAAATTTCTCTAGAAACTGATTGATGGCAATTGTATGATTGGTATTGAGAAGGACAACATTAGATGGGGTCCTGTGAGAGTTAGTTATAGAAATCTGATCCCCTAGATTATCCCTAGAACTCTCAGAGGAGTAGTAGTTATCACCTCTGAAACCAACCTGTCAGTGAATAGGAAAGTTGAAAGACTGAGCCCAGAAAAGATGTTAAGTATCTGTAAGCATATACATTCAAAATTTGGATGTTGAAGTCTATTAAATTAATTGTATAAATGAAGGTTTTATTTAAATTTTATTTACTCTGAGCTGTTTTAATATCGATATCATTTATATTTATTCTGATATAGCTATGAGTTTTGATATTGAAATCATAGGCTACATAAAAAAGAACCAAAGCTATAAAATTAGTTAAAATCATGTAGGTAGAGATTAAGGAATGGTGAGTATTAAAACCAGTCTCATATCTTAAATAGCAGGAGAGGTAGACATCAGATTTTTCAACTTGTAAATATTTGCAAGTATTTTATCGCATTTAACTCTAAAAAAATACCCTCTTATTGCTGTTCGTGTTCAGTTTCGTTAATGCCCCTAGTCTCTTCCTTTTCTTTTTAATCAGTTAATGCATAGAAAACATACCCCATAATCAGCCTCCTACCCTTTATGATGGAAACCTCTGTGATCCTTGGGCCAGAATGGCAGTGGAATTTTAAGCTCCTGTGTTTCTTACACTGAAGGAA
The DNA here is from genome assembly GCF_003287225.1 of Phascolarctos cinereus. NCBI lineage: Eukaryota > Metazoa > Chordata > Mammalia > Diprotodontia > Phascolarctidae > Phascolarctos > Phascolarctos cinereus. The sequence goes on from NW_027555847.1 coordinate 240,575,221, forward strand.
AGATGGAGCTGTCAGTGCCACTGACAGAACCCTGCATCTCCTACTCAGCTGGCCTTGTGGAGTGGTGGAGATTTACAACACACAGTAAGTAGGGAAAGAGCCAAAATCACTTTGACATAGTGCTGCACCAAATAAAATGGAAGAAATGCTATTCAATCAAGATCTAGGAAAGTTTTAATCCTAGTTTGACCAGCGCTGAAGTTTATGACAAATTCATGTTGAACCACCTCAGAGAAGTAAAATATTGGTATTGTGAATGAACTCCAGAAAGGGGCTGCCTCACTCTTGTGATTGTAAGTGACAAGTGCCAAAAAAAGATAAAATAGATCTCTAGTTTGCTGAAGGCATTCCAATGAAAATATACTAATTTTACTGAAAACTGATTTTCCTCTCTTCTCATAGCTATATATTCTTCAAAGTACAACTCAAGGTCTACCTCCCTTATGCCAATCCATGCTTGCCTCTTCACATCTCTTTCTTTCAGTATCTATAGCTACACATCTTCAACTATAGCTATGAAATTAGTACCTAGCACAAAGTGTCCTATTCTCTAATTTTCTATATCATAAAAGTTAGCCCTTTGGTATAGTGGTATTATATTAAATTAGTATTAAAGTTCTTTATTATACTATTATTATAGGACTCTCCTACCTTACGAGTTGAATTCTCTGGAAATGGCTACTACAGATTCAAGGCATTCTCTTGGTTCATATCCATTAGAAGCCAAAGCTTGTAAGTCCAAACTGATGTGTTTATGTTTAATAGTGATCCAGAAGACACAATTTGACCTAAGCAAAGGCATTTAGTGAAATGGCCCAGTTAAAAAAAAAGTTAAGATTAAAACAATTCTGCCCTAAACCTGTGGTACATAACCAAAAATAAACATATTATTGGGAAGAGTGGACATATGTAAGGTACACATGTGAGGAAGAATGACCAATTGTATAATGTGTGGAGAGAATCAATTGTGAATGAGCAAAAAATGTTTCCAATACTATTGAATCATTGATCTCTTCTAGTGATGTCATCATTTTGCTCCAACCAGCCTTTGGCCTCCACTAAATTTGAAGTTTCCATTGGATACTCTTAAGTTGGCCTCTATTTTGCTGGAAATTTGGAATCACTAATAGGATGTTTCCAAGCAGAACTTCACTAGATTCAGCGGGTATTATCTCCACTTCATAAAAAGAATGGGCTCTAAAACCTTTTTTGTTTGTTTGTTCAAAGGCCAAAGGCATTTAATCTCACTTTTAGAAAAGCAGGCACCTGAGTCCTAGTAAAACAAAAGAACTAGAAGTGAAAAAAAATCCTCTTCAGAGATTTTCACTTATGTACTGAACTGTCTTGCTGCATTTTGTCTATAGAAAAATAATATCTCCAACACAAGCTTCTTTGACCCAAATTGATGTGTTTTCAAAATAGAAATCAATATTCTAATTTAACAAACATTTAAGGATCTGCTATATTTAAAGTACTGGAGATGCAAAAATAAAGTATAAACAGCCAGATCTTGCACCCACAGCACATATATTCTTATGGAAAGGGGCCTATGTTATATTATATTGTGTTAAAAGAAAGAGGAAAATTAACTTTTAGTTATAATATTTTAGTGAAGGAAGAAAATTCAAAGCCACTTTTTTTTTAAACCTACCTGAGAATTCTGGTAGCCACTTGCCTAATCCTATTGAATAATAAGAACCAAGCATTGGGCAATCCTACATTCATCTTGCAGAGTGTGTTTTAGCCTAAACAACAGGAGATATGGGGAGGGCAGAGTGCCAAACTTTTTGGTCTCAGATAGCAGTCAATGTCTATCCTGGAGCTCCAACTTTTTCTAGGTGACAATGTTCATTTTGTTTGTCTATGAATGTTGTCATGTGGGTTTAAATTAAATAAATTCAATCAGCCATGCATGATTTTCAGAGAGAAGGTGTCCTTTTCTCATCCTCCACTCTTCAAAGAACCTTATGGGAATAGGAGAGTATGGTTGATAACATAAAGTAACATGTACCCAAAGAATAGCTAGGTTGCTTAGTGGATAAAGTGCCTGGAGTCAAGAAGACCTGAGATCATATATGACCTCAGACACTTACTATCTGTGTGACCCTGGACAAGTCACTTAACTGTTTGCCTCAGTTTCCTTATCTATTAAAATGAACCAAAGAATGATATGGCCAACCATTCCAGCATCTTTGCAAAGAAACCCCAAATTGATTCACAAAGAAAAGGATGTGACTGAAATGATTGAACAAAAACAAAGAATAAAAAAGTGATGAAATGAAAACCCATTGTAGAGTTCATGGGCCTGTGCCTTCTCTCAAAACTAGGTAACATTTAATTAATCACTAAGTATGCTTCAAATCCAGAAATTCTTGAATATAGTTCAGGAGTTTGGAATCAGCCATTTTCACCAGGAATTAGCAATCATCCCCAGTGCTGGAATTAATAAACATTTCCCCCAAGCACTTTTGGATTTAGGCCCTGTAGATTCAAGGTCCATTTAGATGAAAGAATTTGTTATCTGGAATTAGCTTCAAATCCCACTATTTTTCCATTTGCAGTTCTGTTCCTAACAATAAGTTCTGATCCTTCTCCTAAATGTTTCCTAAGGTAGCTGATTTATGGCTCACTTCCAGAGCTTGCTTCTGGACTGAGATGTAGCCTTGTTTTCACAGCCTCATCACAGAATAAAAAGGTATAAGGCCAGAAGCTCTCCATGTTGATCCTATTTTGCCTTTCTTTGCCTTTCTTTGTTTTCAGACTTCAATCTGGTCCACATCTATGTCATTTCTATTCCTTGAACCAACATGACTCTCTCAATTTGTCTTAACAGCCAAAGTGCTATGAGTTGGTCCACATTCATGACATATTTCTACAGAGGTAGAGTAGTATATTAAGTTTCTATCTACACACTAGAGTTTGAAAGTACAACTAAATGGTTTTGGGAAAAGAAAATATTTTGAAGTAGTTTTTTCTTAGTCAACAAATTGAGTGTTTTTTTAAATATATAATTACACTAATTGTAATGAACTTCTTGAATTTCCAGTTCAATACATAAGTGAAAATCTCTGAACATTTTTTTTCACTTTCAGGACTTTTGTTTTACTAAGACTCAGGTGTCTGCTTGTCTAAAAGTATGATTAAATGTCTTTGGCCTTTGAACAAACAAACAAACAAAAAGATTTTAGAGGACATTCTTTTTTTGAAGCAAAGATAGTACCATCTGAAGTCTAATGGAGTTCTGCTTGGAAATCTGTTAGTGATTCCAAATTTCCAGCAAAGCAGTAACCCAACAGTATCAAAGGAAACTTCATATCTGGTGGAGACTAAGGCTGGTTGGAGCAAAAAACCTGATTTTCTTTATAAGAAGAAACTCTAGGACATAAAACATATTTACCTTAGGACAGTCTGATGTGTATAATCATAACATAATGTGAGATAAATTCTAATTAATAGAAAATGATAAATCAGTTTGGATTAAAAATAAATGTGCAAATATGTTTATTTTATTTTTCTACCTGTTCCGTCTATTTTCTGAATCATTTCTCTTCTGTGGAAGGAGAGGCCATTTGTTAAGTCTCCATTAGATTTGGCTCATTTCCTTTTTCCTAATTTACTTCTCTTTTACTTGACCCTTCAATATGCTGCAGCTCTTCCATCCCTAATCCATAATTGCTTCAGGCTTCAAGGTTCTTTATTTATCCTAAAAGTTGAATTCCACAGACTTGATATTTTTCTTAAGGGAACCACTTTGCAGTGGAGATGAGGAAACATCATGGCTTCTGTCTAAAATATTGAGGGCTGAAAAAAAAGGAACAATTTAAGTCAATTAAACAAAAATTAAGCAAATGTAGAGTGTTTCTGATTATTGGGCAGTTGCTAAAGGGAAAAATACTTGACCTTAAAGAACACAAAATTCAGCATTGAAAATTGCATTTCTAAGACTAGAAAAATCAACAAGTCGGCAAAGGCTAAAAGTCAGTCATTAAACTATAAAGTGGAAAGCCTTCCAGTGCAAAACATTCGTTTCCAGCCCCAGAAAAGGTGGGAGGGTTGAATATATTATTTGCTTATGAAGAGGACAACAAGATAATAAATGCCTCCAGAGAGTGGTCTGCATTCACATCTTTGTCTCTAGTCATTTTATATAAAATTCTCAAAGGAGCAGAAGAGGTGAAAATGATTGAAGTGAAACTAATGGCTGTAAGGCAACACAGAGTAAATACAGAGTTCAAAGGCTTCTGGATTAAAGAATAATTTGTTGAATAAAGGACAAGGTGTATCAGAGCTAAGGTTCTGAGGGAGCCAAGGGGAAGGAGCTTCTACCTAGCCTCTGCTATGAGTTGTTGCCCAAAGTTTTGTATAATTAAGCTGAAAAGGGCCCCAAAGCACTAGAGTTAAGGAAAGCACAGTACTATTCAAGCAAGCCAGTGATTGAAAGCAGAAAAAGATTATAAGTGGGCCCAACTAGGAGACAGCCCTGAAGATTAACAGACAAGTGGATCCAGCTCTCCATCAGGGAGGCCACAGCTTAAGAAGAACCCTAAGAAAAGCATCCTGACTAGCCCAGTCTCAAAGCATCTACCCAATGGCAGAGCAGCCTGCTTAACCTTCTGGTTCCCAATGTCCAACACCAGTGTCACCTGAATAGTGTTATCTGGAAAGAACTGCCCATCAGCTGCCTGGCCCAGTCCAGCATTTGAGGTGCGTGGTGAGGAGCTAGCACAGCAATTACCCAGTTGATTGAGCCCAGGAACAAATTGATCTTTCTAGTCAAAACACCATATCATAGGAGGAACACATCCACTCATGCCACCAATTCTGTAAAGACATACTTCTCTGTGAAGAACTACTCCAGCTGAAGAGCAGAGTGATTTGTGCATCACTACACTATGTCCAGGGTCACTTTCATAATATCTCATATTTATGCCCCCTCTTCACCTCTGACACTGTTGCCACCCTGGTGCATGCCCTTGTCAAGTACCACTGGACTAGTGAAATATCTCATTAGTTGTTCTTCCTCCCTCAAGTCTCTCCCCATCGTAGTAGATCCTCTACTCAGCTGTCAAACTGATCTTCCTAAAGTGAAGGACTGATTATGTGAACTTCCTTTTTTATATAGTTATCCCTTCCACATTACGACATCCCCCATTGCAGTTTTGATATATTGCAGGTAGGAATAAGAAATTAAATGGGAATTATTTTGGGAGTTTTGTAGAAGCCACAGATGACATGCAAAGACCAGCTGATGACACAGAACATATGACCAAATACTTTACCTAAAAGTTATAAGAAGATACTGTAAACATCCCATAAAAAAGAAAAAAAAATAGACTTTTCTCTGGTATGAAGGACAGACCAAAATTTTTACATGGATTTTCCAGATCATGGGCCCACTAACTCCCATGATGTGGAAGGGATAACTATACTCCAATGGCACCTTATTTCCTCCAGGATAAAATCCAAAATACACCTTTCAGGGTATTTATAGGCTAGCCTCTTCCACCTTTACAATATTCTTATATTGTACTCCCATCCATTTATTCTGAAATTCCTGCTGTCTTCCTGATCTTCTCTCAGAATAAAGTCAGAGCATTTTCAAGTGCTACCTTCCATGCCTGAACCCTAACTCTTGCCATACTTCTGCCTTCTGTGTTCCCTGGATTTCTTCACATTTCAACTATAAGTTCATCTTAAAAGAGAATTTCCTTACCCCATTTAAAGCTTGTGCCTTCCCTCTGTTCATTATCTCCATATGCCATTTTAGACATAGTTTACATGTCACCTTAAATAGATTGTGAGTTCTTTGGAAGTAGGGACTTTTTTTCTTTAACCTTTCTTAGAATCACCAATACATAGCCCAATGCCAGGCACAGAGTAGCTCCCTAATAAATGCTTGTTGACTTGATTTGTTTCCTCATCATAAGAAAAAGTACATGGAGACCCAGCATTCCCGAGTTGTGTATCACCTAACTTTGAAGCCAGCTCTCTTTGTACTATAACATCTTTCAATATCTATGACTTTGTCAATATATTCCACTATGCTCAACCTTCTAAGCCTTCCTTTTATCTTCAGAAGCAAATAAAAACTAACATTTATTTTTTAAAAAGTAGAGACATATTGATTTATTTTGACTTTATGTCTCTTAAATTTTCCTCTGCATTTCTTATCCTCCTCCTCCTAGAAGACTGTTGCTTATAATAAATATTTTTAAAAGAAAACAAAAATAAAAATCAGAAGTAAAACCTATCAGCAAAATATATCAATATATTGAAAAATATATAAAATTTTATGAAATTTCTCATACCTGCTAACATTGATCTCTGAAAAGGAGTGTGGCAAAGTCTGTTCATTATGATTTCACCACATTCATCTGAAATTATTTTGTGGCTATTGTTCTTTCCATTCCCATTGTTATGATGAAATATATTTTTTACCTTACTCAGCTTATTTTGTTGCAGTTTTTCTGTTATTCCATGTTTCTTTGTACTCACTATGATCATTGTTTCTTTTTCAATATCAACTTTTCTTTTTTATTATTAATTTATTTTTAGTTTTCAATAATCACTTCCATATGATTTTGAGTTTTAAATTTTTCTCTGCCTTCCTCCCTCCTCCCTCCTCAAGACAGTGTGAAATCTGATATAGATTCTATATATACATTCTTATTAAACATACTTTCACATTAGTCATGCAGTAAGGAAGGATTACAACCAATAGGAGGAACCATAAGAAAGAGGAAATGAAACAAAACAGAAGGAAAAAAAGAGCAAATAGTATGCTTTGAATTGCATTCAAATTCCATAGTTCTTTCTGTGGATGTGGATAGCATTTTCCATCATGAGACTTTTTAGAGATGTCTTAGACCCTTGCATTTCTGAGAAGGGCTAAGTCTATCAAAGTTAATCATCACACAAATTGGCTGTTACTGTGTACAATGTTCTTCTGGTTCTGCTCACTTCACTCAACATCAGTCCATACAAGTCTTTCCAGGTTTTTCTGAAGTCTGCCTGTTCATCATTTCATATAGCACAATAGTATTACATTGCATTCCTATACAACAACTTGTTCACCCATTCCCAAATTGTTGGGCATCCCCTCAATTTCCAATTCTTTGCCACCACAGAAAGCACTTCATAAATATTTTTGTACATGTGGGTCCTTTTCCACTTTTATGACCTCTTTGGGATACAGCCATAAAAGTACTATTGCTGGATCAAAGCTATGCACATTTTTATAACCCTTTGGGCATAGTTCCAATTGCTCTACAAAATGGTTGGAGAATTTCACAACTCCATCGACAATGCATTAGTGTTTAAATTTTCCCACATCTTCTCCAGCATTTGTCATTTTCCTGTTCTGTCATGTTGGCCATGGTTGGTGATGTGGTACCTCAGAGTTGTTTTGATTTGCATTTCTTTAATCAATAGTGATTTAGAACATTTTTTATATGACTATAGATAGTTTTGATTTCTTCATCTGAAAACTGCCTGTTCATATCCTTTGACAATTTATCATTTGGGAATGACTTGTATTCTTATAAATTTGACTTAGCTCTGTATATATTTTAGAAATTAGGCCCTTATCTGAGATACTGGTTGTAAAAATTATTTCCCAGTTTTCTGCTTTCCTCCAAATCTTGGTAGGATTGGCTTTATTTGTGAAAAAAAAAATTTCAATTTCATATAATCAAAATTATCCATTTTACATTTCATAGTGTTCTTTATCTCCTGCTTGGCCATAAATTTTTCTGTTTCCATAAATCTGACAGGTAAACTATTCCTTGCTCTCCAGTTTGCTTAGAGTATCAACCTTTATATCTAAATCATGAACCCATTTTGACTTTATTTTGATATATGGTGTGAGATTTTGGTCTATACCTAGTTTCTGCCATGTTCTTTTCTAGTTTTCCCAAGAGTTTTTTTTTTTTTATTAAATAGTGAGTTCTTATTGCAGAAGCTGGGATTTTGGGGTTTATCAAATAATAGATTACTATAGTCATTAACTACTGCGTCTTGCATACCTAACCTATTCCACTGATCCACACTCTATTTCTTAGCCAGTACCAAGTAGTTTTGATGATTGCTACTTTATAATAAAATTTAAGATGTGGAATGGCTAGGCTACCCACCCCTGCATTTATTTTCACTAGTTCCCTTGATATTCTGGACTTTTTGTTATTCCGAATGAATCTTCTTATTACTTTTTCTAACTCTATAAAATAATTTTTAGTAGTTTGATTGGTATGGCACTGAATAAATAAATTAGCTTAGGTAGAATTGTCATTTTTATTATATTAGCTCAGCCTACCTGTGAGCAACTGATGTTTTTTCCAATTATTTAGATCTGACTTTATTTATGTGAAAAGTGTTTTGTAATTGCCTTCATATAGTTCCTGGCTTTGTTTCCGCAGGTAGACGCCTACATATTTTATAATGTCTACAGTAAGTTTAAATGGAATTTCTCTTTCTATCTCTTGCTGTTGGGCTTTGTTGCTAATATATAGAAATGCTGACGATTTATGTGGGTTTATTTTATAGCCTGCAACTTTGCTAAAGTTGTTTATCATTTCAAGTAGTTTTTTACTTGATTCTCTAGGATTCTCTAAGTATATCATCAAATCATCTGCAAAGAGTGATAGCTTTGTTTCTAATACCTTCAATCTCTTTTTCTTCTCTTATTGCTAAAGCTAATGTTTCCAGTACCATATTGAACAGTGGTGACATCCCTGTTTCATGCCTGATCTTGTTGAAAATGCTTCTAGTTTGTCCCCATCACATATGATGCTTGCTGAAGGTTTTAGGTAGATGCTACTTATCATTTTAAAGAAGACTCCATTTATTCCTATGACCTCTAGTACTTTAATAGGAATGGGAGCTGTATTTTGTCAATAGTTTTTATTTTTATCTACTGAGAGATCATATGGTTTCTGTTAGTTTTGTTGTTGATATGATCAATTATGCTGATAGTTTTCCTAATATTGAACCAGCCCTGCATTCCTGGTATAAATCCTACCTGGTCATAGTGCACTTTTCTTTCTTTCTTTCTTTCTTTCTTTCTTTCTTTCTTTCTTTCTTTCTTTCTTTCTTTTCTTTTTTTTAGTCAATTGGGGTTAAGTGACTTGCCCAGGGTCACACAGTTATTAAGTGTCAAGTATTTGGTCTAAGGCCAAATTTGAACTCAGGTCTTTCTGACTTCAGGGGCTGGTGCTGTATACAAGAAGATACAGTTTTTTTTTTTTTTTGCTTTTTGGTGAGGCAATCAGGATTAAGTGACTTGCCCAGTGTCACACAGCTAGTAAGTGTTAAGTGTCTGAGGCTGGATTTGAACTCTCGTCCTTCTGATTCCAAGGCCTGAGCTCTCTTCACTACACCACCTAGGTGCCCCCATAGTGTATTTTTCTTGTGATAAGTTGCTGTAATTATTGGCTAATATTTTATTTAAAATTTTTGCATCTTTATTCATTAGGAAAATAAGTCAATAATTTTCTTTTTCTGTGTTGACTCTTCCTGGTTTAGGCATCAGCACCATATTTGTATCAAAAAAAGAATATGGTAAGACTCCTTCTTCACTTATTTTCCCAAATAGTCTATATGGTATTGGAATTAATTTTTCTTAAATGTTTGATGGAATTCACTTGTAAATCCATCTGGCCCTGGAGATTTTTTCTTAGGGAGCTCATCAATGGCTTGTTCAAAAAATATATGTTTCTTTCTATCCTCATTCAATTTTCTCCAGAGGTCTACCATATCTAACGTTTCTAAAATTCTATTCACCTCCTCAACTTCTTTCTTGTTTATTGTGTGGTTAGATTTATCTAGTGCAGAGAGGGGGAGATTGAGGTCCCCCACTAGTATAATTTTGCTTTCTATTTTTTCCTATAAATCCCTGAACTTCTTCTCTAAGAATCTGGATGCTATACCACTTGGTACTTATATGTGTAATAATGATATTACTTCATTATATATGGTGCCATTTAGCAGGATGTAGTTTCCTTCCTTATCTCTTTTGATAAAATCAATTTTTTCTTTTGCTTTGCCTGAGATCAAGATTGCTACATCTCCTTTTTTTGTTTTGCTTCAGCTGAAACATAATACATTCTACTCTAGCCTTCTACCTGTGTGTCCCCCTGTTTCAAATGTGTTTTCTGTAAACAACATGTTGTAGGATTATGGTTTTTAATACATTGTGCTATACACTTCCTTTTTGTGGGAGAGTTCATCCCATTCATATTCACACCTATGTTACTATCTGTGTCTTTCTCTAAATCCTTCTCCCCCTCCACCCTGTTTATGCTTTTCTTTCTCCTTTCTCCCTTTCCCTCCTCACTAGTGTTTTGCTTTTGACCATGCCTCCCTCAGTCTTGCCTCCCTTCTATTAGCCTCTTGGCTTTTCTTTCTCCTTTTCCCTCCAACTGACTATAGGACAAATTAGATTTCTATATCTAACTGATTATGTTTTCCCTCCTTGAGCCAAATCTGATGAGAGTAAGGTTCAAACAATGCTCATCTCCTTCCCTTTTTTCCCTCCACTGTGATAGGTTTTTGTGCTTTTTCCTATAATATAATTTACCCTTATCTGCCTCCTCCTTCCCTTTTCTCCCAGTACAATCCCTTAATTACATCAAATTAATCCACTTACTTAGATAATTTAACCCACTTAATTTTTTTTTATCATTACATCAAAGTCAACTTATACCCATCCTCTCTGTTTATATATACCCTTTGTAAATGTTGTAATAACAATATAGTTCTCGAGAGCTACAAGCGTCATCTTCCCTTGTAAGGATGTAAACAGTTGCCTTTATTAATGATATGTTGTTGAATTTTTCTGTCCTGTTTACTTTTTTATGTCTCTCTTGGGTCTTGTATTTGAAGATTAAATTTTCTGTTGAGCTCTGGTCTTTTATCAGGAAGGTTTGGAAGGCCCCTATTCCATTGAATGTCCTTCTCCTCCCCCGAAAGATGATGCTTATTTTTTCTGGGTAGTTGATCCTTGGTTGTAATCCAAGCTCCTTTGCCTTATGGAATCTCATATTCCACACTCTCTGATCTTTTAATGTAGAAGCTGCAAGGTCCTGTGTAATCCTGACTGTGTTTCCATGATATTTAAATTGTTTCCTCCTGGCTGCTTGCAATATTTTCTCTATGACCTGGTAATTTTGGAATTTGGCTACTATATTCCTTGGCGTTTTCAATTTGGGATCTCTTTCAGGAGGTGATTGGTGGATTCTTTTTACTGCTATTTTACCCTCACGGCAGTTTTCCTTGATGATTTCCTTCTTTGTGGTTTTCAGATACACCAATAATTTTTAAATTGTCCCTTCTGTATCTGTTTTCCATGTCAGTTGTTTTAACAGTGAGGTATTTTACGTTTTCATCTTTTTTTCATTCTTTTTTTTTCTGTTTGACTGATTCTCACTCTCTCACAGAGTCATTAGCTTCAACTTGCCCAATTCAAATTTTTAACAAATTGTTTTCTTCTACTAGATTTTGTACCTCCTTCTCCATTTGGCTCATTTTATTTTTTAAGTAGTTCTTCTCCTCAGTAAGTTTTTGTGCGTCCTTTTCCATTTAGCCAATTTTGCTTTTTAGCAAGTTGTTTTCTTCTTTTTTGCGTACTTTTTTTTTCCCATTTGACCAATTGTATTTTTTAAGGACTTGTTTTCTACAGTTAACTTTTGTCCTTTCTTTTCCAAGCTATTGAATCTCTCTTCAATACCTCTCCTTTTTTTCCCCCAATTTTTCTTCTATCTCTTATTTGACTTCTAAAATCTTCTTGAGCTCCTCTAAGAATGCTTTTTGGGTTTCAGACTAATTTATATTCCCTTTTGAGGTTTTGGGTGTGAGTTAGTTGACAACATTGTCCTCTTCAGAATTTCTGCCTTGATCTTCATTGTCCCCATAATAAGCATCTATGGTCAGTGTACATTTCTTTTTGCTTATGGTGTTTGCTTATTTCCTGACTTAAAAATAAAATTGAGCTCTGCTGCTGGGAAGCAAGAGGCACTGACCCAAGCTACTTGTGCTGGGAGCCTGGGGCCTGGTCACTGGCTGTGTGTGCTGGGGCCTCAGGTGCTGACATTTGGAGACTGTAGGGTTCTGGCAGCTTACTTGGTGTTGGACTGGAATCAGCAACACCGGAGCTCTAGCTGTAGAATTTGGGAGTCTGGCCCCTGGAGGATCCCTGCTCACTCAGGCCTTTTGATCCTTTCTTTGACTCCTTGCAGATGGATGTTTAGCAACTGCATGATGTTTCTCTGCCTGGAGCTTTCCCTCTTGTAGTTGTGCTTCCCAGAGTTTTGCTGAGGCACTGATAGACTTGGCTGCCCCAGAATGCCATGGCATGTAGTGGTTTTCTGAGCAGGTTTCCATGAGTTCCCCTGCCTGTACTGAGGCACCCAGGTGCTCTGGTGTTGGTGCCTGCTTGGTCTACCACCTGGGGTTCAGGATCTCCCCCCTGGTATGCTGAAGTGGGGCTTTCTGCTAGCTTGATGGAACATCTCCCATTCTGTATTGCTCCCCTTCCCCCAGAGCAAGAGGGACCTTTACCATTAATTCCCCAAGCTTCCTGGGCTATAAGACTGATGCACCCTGTCTTTCTGCTGTTCAACTGCTCCACAGTTTTTTCCTGGGGCAATATTTTCTGGGCTTTCAAAGGTTAATAAGGGAGGATGAAAGTGACTTACTTCTTACTCTGTCAGCTTTGCTCCTGTGCTCATTGTTTCTTACATATTAATATTCCATAATAGTCATGTGCCATGCATTTTTTTAAATAACCTTTTACTCAAAGAGTCCCTTGCTAGACAGATGCAACAAAAGGATCACTGGCTAAATGAAAAGAAAGAAAAAGTTTCCAGAAAAAAAAATATATATGGTAACACTTTTGTGCAAGCTATGAACTGGAAACAAAATATACAATAGATACCTATTGATAAGATAGCTGAAAAAATGATTATATGCATGACATTTATTTTTAAAAATATTTCTGTTACCTGCACGATCATCTTATTTCCTTAGATCTCCAATTCTACATTCTTCATTCAAAAAAACTTTTCTGTTTAAATCCTACGCTTACATTTTCCCTCATATATCTTCTCTGCCCCCAGCATGGAACAGATGCCTTCCTTTTGCATTCCTTTAGATTTACTTAAGTAATTCACATTTAAACAATACTAAAGTGTGTATGGTCTTATGGTCTTTATGGTTTTTCACAATAAACCTGTGAGATGAACATTTCAAATATTACTTTGTACCTTTGTACCAATCTCTTTTCCCAAGGCCTCTGGAAATAACATGGGTTGACTTATTCTGTTCTTGCAACATGACTCAGAAGAAATCTCTATCCTCATTGTATTATTTCTAGTTGGGCTAGTTTAGCATTCATTTTACTTGCCATAGAAAATGAATAAGACAAAAACTAATCAACAGGAATCCTATGGGCTGTAGTATTATTATAACTAGGGTGGCTTGAATAATTCCCTCATACTTTTACACTTTCAGTCAGTTTAGTTGTGAGCTAAGATCTTTTGGATTAGTCAGGAGGTAGTTTGAGTCACCTTTGCCCTTGGGTAGATTGTCTTTGGACACGGATCTAGGCCTTTTTGTTGTTCAGTTGTTTCAGTGGTCTCTGACTCTTTACAACCCCATTTGGGTTTTTCTTGGCAAAGATACTGAAGTGGTTTGCCATTTCCTTCTCTAGCTCATTTTAGAGATGAGGAACTGAGGCAAACAGAATTAAGTGATTTGCCCAGGGTCACCCAGGTAGGAAATAAGTGTTTGAGGTAAGATTTGAGCTCATAAAAATGAGTCTTCCTGATTCCAGGCCTGGCACTCTATGCATTGCCACCTAGGGGCACATTTAGCAATGTGCCCTAATGCCTTTAAGCAAAGAGTATATAAAGGCAGCTTAAAAACTTTAGTGGAAAGCTCCTGAGATGCCAAATATTTTCCTTGCTGAGTACTTTTATCTCCTTGATGGTGGTTTTTATCTGTATTTATTTTCCTGAGGCTACTTTTGCTACTTTGAGGATCAGTTTTACCTGAGGGTTATTGAATGTATTTGGATTAAAGAACTGAACCCCCAGGCTCTGAGCTATCCATTGCACCAATTTTGTAACTAAAACTGGACCAGGAGTCTGGAAACAAATGTAGAAATATTGAGTACACAAGTAATCCATCCTTCCTCAGAAGACAAACACACTTTAAGAGGCTGCTAGAAAAGCAATTCTCCTTTATATTTGACTTGCATTGTATGATCAACTCACAATAATAACTTGGTGAATTGACAAGGTCTACATCTCCTGGGTTTTTAATGCAATGGCTCATATATTCCACCTGTAGGGGTTATGTAGATGATCTCTTCCTTTTTCAGGGATCACGCAGCTCAGGAAATATTCTACTTTGAAGAGACTAAACTTTGGAAATCTGAAGCATAGGATATCAGTGAGGGGACATCAGCAGCAAAGATCATCAGGCCAATTGGTCAAATACCTACAGCTTACCAGACTTTTCTGTGAATCACCTTTATTAGCTTCTGAGAATCAGAATACATTCCTCCTCTGCAATCTTTTTAGAAGTCCAAGGAGGAGAGGGTGTGATGTTTCACAACTCAATTTACTATACCAGATACAGGGGAAGAGAAGGGTGATATTTTTTCACCTCATGCTTTTCACTTCATTTAATCAGTCATCAGGAAGAAGCACCAGTCAAGAACCTGCAAATACATTTAATTGATTTATCCTTACATTGTTATTCCCATTTTATAGATGTGGGAACAGTTTCAAGAAAGATTTCTTTGCTTAGGAGACTTGAACACAGTGATATAATTATAAATAATGCAGGACAGATTCAAGGTCAATTCTTGCCTTTCTCCGTGTCCATTTTTTGTTTTTCCAATATTACATGCTGCCTTTCCAGTTCAAGGACCACTACTACAAGGAAACTTTGCCCAATTAACCCTGTACATTATAGGCAAACATACTCAGGGTAGCCATACCAGGATTGCCAGTCTTATCACTTCACAGATAGTTAAGGTTTGTGTTAAATTACACCACAAAAACTAGAAGGCTAATGAAAGTAAAAAGGAACCAGAGTTGTGATTATAGATGAAGGGGAGGCTAGGATAACCTCAGGCCCATGTAATGGAATGTTGCAAGTGTGCTTTGTCATTTGTGAGCCCAAGAAAGAGTTACCATGAATTCTTTCCTACTCAGTGGTCACTTTGGACATGGGCAATAAGCTGTTTTCACAAAGGTTTTGAGCATCAGGGAGTGGGGGATGAATTACCAAAGCTTAAACCCAGGTTCTCTGAAGAGAATTAGTTACAACTACAAGCACAAACACACCCTTATAATTATTAATTCTTATAATTATTATTTTGGGGTGCATATTTCTATTAATTTCCTTCTTGTCTGCCTCATCTTCATCATTAGGTTATCAGATCCTTGGCAGTAGGGAACTGACCTTTTCTTCCCTATAGATCCCAAATACATAACAATGTGACTTGTACTCCAATCTACATGATGCAAATATATAACTAATAATGTCACTGAGTGTTTGGTTATGTGAGGGAAATTGAAAATCAGAAACTAACTTCTACTTTTGGAGTTTAGAGGTCATTGGTACTGTGCACAAATAGTATCTTTCTCCTCCTACTGAGTGGTCCAGGGTGTGGATGATCCCTTCTTTCATGCTTCTATTCCAACTCTCACTTTTGAAGCTGGAAGCTTCACTGAAGCACCTGTCACTTTATAACATATGGATCTTGCTTATAAATGGTTCAGCAAGTTAAGGGTGAATGGTTCCAAGTAAAGTGGTTTCTCTATCTCTATTTCTTTTGTTTGTTTTACATATTTTATTTATTTTTAGTTTTAACATTCACTTCCACAAGATTCAGAGTTCAGAATTTTCTTCCAGTTTCTCCCCTCCCCCAACCCCAAGATGGCATGCATTCTGAATACCACTTCTCCTAATTTATGCTTCCTTCTATCACCCCTCCACCTTCTCTTATCCCTTTCCCCTTTGTTTTTCCTGTAGAGCAAGATAGATTTCTATCTCCCTTTGCCTGTCCATCTTATTTCCTAGTTTCATTTGAAAACTATTTTTAAAATTTGTTTTTAAAACTTTGGGTTCTAAATTCTCTCCCTTCCTCCATCCCCACCCACCCTCATTGACAAGGCAAGCCACTTGATATAGGTTTTACATGTGTAATCATACAAAACACTTCCATAATAGTCATGTTGTGAAAAACTAACCATATTTCCCTTCATGCTATCCCACCCCCCATTTGTTATATTCTCTACTTTGACCCTGACCCTCCTCGAAAGTGTTTGTTTCTGATCACTCTCTCCCCTAATCTATCCTCCCTTCCATTATTTCCCCCTCTCTTATCCCCTTCCAACCTATTTTCCTGTAGGGTAAGATAGATTTCCATATGCAGTTAAGTGTGAATGTTTTTCCCTCCTTATCACAAGTCTGATGAGAGTAAAGTGCACCCATTCCTTCTCACCTCCTCCATTTTCCCCTCCACTGTAAAAGCTTTTTCTTCCAATTTTTATGTGAAGTAATTTACCTCAAAGTCAAATTTTCTATTCAACTCTGGTCTTTTCATCAAGAAAGCTTGAAAGTCCTCTATTTCACTGAATGTCCATTTTCCCCCCTGAAGTATTGTATTCAGTTTTGCTGGGTAGAAGATTCTTGGCTATAATCCTATCTCCTTTGACCTCCAGAGTATCATATTCCAAGCCCTCTGGTACCTTAATGTAGAAGCTGCTAAATCATGTGTTATCCTGATTGTGTTTCCACAATATTCAATTGTTTCTTTCTGGCTGCTTGCAATATTTTCTCCTTGACCTGGAAGCTATGGACTTTGGCTACAATATTCTTAGGAGTTTTCCTTTGGGGATCTCTCTTTTAGTAGGTGATCGATCAGTGGATTCTTTCCATTTCTATTTTACCCTTTGGTTCTACAATATCAGAGCAATTTCCCTTGATAATTTCTTGAAAGGTGATGTCTAGGCTCTTTTTTTGATCATTGCTTTCAGGTAGTCCAATAATTTTTAAATGATATCTCCTGGATATATTTTCCAGGTCAGTTGTTTCTCCAATCAGATATTTCACATTGTTTTCTATTTTTTCATTCTTTTTAATTTGTTTTACAATGTCTTGATTTCTCATAAAGTCGCTAGCTTTCAATTGCTCCATTCTAATTTTTAAAGAAGTATTTTCTTCAATAAGCTTTTGGACTTCCTTTTTCATTTGGCCAATTTTGTTTTTTAAGGCAGTCTTCTCTTTGTTGGCTTTTTGGACCTCTTTTGCCATTTGAGTTAGGCTATTTTTTAAATTGTTATTTTCTTCAGTATTTTTTTTTGGTCTCCTTTAGCAAGCTGTTGACTTGTTTTTCATGATTTTCTTGCATCACTCTCCATTTTTCCTCTACTTTTCTTACTTGCTTCTCAAAATCCTTTTTGAGCTCTTCCATGGACTGGGACCAATTCCTAGTTTTTCTTGGAGGCTTTGGATGTAGGAGCTTTGACGTTGTTGTCTTCTGTTTGTGTGTTTTAGTCTGCATTGTCACCAAAGTTAAGATTCTGTGGTCTTTTTTTTGTGCAGTTTACTCATGTTTCCAGCCAATTACTTGAGTTTTGAACTCTTTGTTAAGGTAGGCATCAGCTTCCAATGTGGAAAATGCACTGTTTCAAATTTTAGGGGTTTTGTGCAGCTGTTTTCAGAGATACTTCTAGGGACCTGCAAATTTTCAATTCTTCCAAGGTGGTTATGATCAAAGGAGAGTTGTTTACTCCTTTCCTGCTCTGGTCTATGAGTGACCACAAGCACTCTTCTTCCTTGGAACTGTGAGGAGATTTCCCTCTTGCCTGTTGCCACAAGCTTCACCACACCAACGCTCTTCCTCACCTCAGGACTGCCACCCAGGACTGTGACTCAGATCCAAGCACAGGCAAAGCAAGAGAATCCTACCTCAGCACTAGCAAAGAGATCCCTGCAATCCCTAGCTGATCAGCTGCTCAATCCCCCCATAGTCTGTGGCTTGAGAGCTCTGGAAGCCGCTGCTGCCCAAGGTTGTGCCATGACTGGGGCTGGAACTGAGCTCTTCTCTCACCCAGGTCTCACAGACCTTTCCTACTGACTTTCTAAGTTTTCTTTGCATTTGTGGGTTGAGAAATCTGGAAACCACTACAGCTGCTAGTGATTCAGTCCCTTGAGGCCTACTCCAGGTTTGCTGAAGCCTGGTCTTAGCCTGAGTGGCCCATGCTAAACTGCACTCCTCTCCCAGCCTGGTGCAAAGGACCTTTCCCATCAACCATCCAAGTTTTCTCAGGCTGGAAATTTGTTTCAAAAAGACTGAGGTCTTTTTGTGAGTTCTTCCACTCTAGAATTTGTTTAGAGCCATAATTTAAAAATATTTGGAGGGGCTTTTGAGAGAGATCAAGTAAATCACTGCTTTTATTCCACCATCTTAACTCACCCCCCATCTATCTCTACTCTTAAGGATTTAATGAGTAATTTATAAACCAGAATCCATAAGATTCTCTATTTATGTCCATCCTTATCTGAGGAAGTAAGAGTAGAGGAAGGGAAATCTAACATTTTGTACTTCAGGTTCAGAATTTTTGACTGATTAATTTTGGATTTCTAAGCTTATAGACAAATATCATCTATTAAGTCTCTTCCTAATATGGATAATTAGCAGTCATAAGTTAGGTATCATTAATGACCAGTCATAGTTTATATGAGATGAAAGCAGGAATTATAAATACCTTAAATACAGAGAAAATACACATA
Source organism: Phascolarctos cinereus (assembly GCF_003287225.1). Classification (NCBI taxonomy): domain Eukaryota; kingdom Metazoa; phylum Chordata; class Mammalia; order Diprotodontia; family Phascolarctidae; genus Phascolarctos; species Phascolarctos cinereus. The sequence continues at coordinate 240,594,025 of NW_027555847.1, forward strand.
GAACATATATGCCAGCTACAATAGAAAGTAGGATATTGACATCTTTACTAGCCTTTTGTTGATCTCGAGGACCCAAAATAGTCATTAGCCAATGCCACAATGCTTAGACTCTAGTCTCTAAACTAATATTACAAAAACAAAATTCTTTCTTAATCTTCTCTCTCTAGTTCTATGTTATTTTGTCTCTTTCTTTAACTTTGTCTCTGTCTGTCTTTGTCTTTGTCTCTGTGTCTCTGCCTGTCTTTGTCTCTCTCTGTGTGTCTGCATGTGTGTGTCTGTCATCTCTCTCTCTGTCTCTCTTTCTCTCTCTCCTCTTGACACCACAGTTTAAAGTCTTAGCTGTACTTCATGCTCACTAGGATTTATCCTTTAGAGTCTCATAATCCATCTTCTCTAAAATATGAGTGGGAAATTGCAAAACTCCCTCTGAAACTTCCATTCATAAAAGTTCATGACACCAGGTCCAAGAACATTTTCCTGCCCATAGGGAAAAAGAAATTTAATACCCAGTTTCATAAACATAACTGCTTTATAAAGTTGAAAAGTCAATCAGCTGCTTTATTGGGTTATACAGCATTGAATGTTATTATTTTCCATTGGATTAACTGAGCTCTGATTGTTTTGAAATTGAGGACAGTCTAATTGTTGATTTGAAATGATAGTGCTTAGATGACAGCAAAAATATTTGTAGAGTGTGAATGCTATAAAATACTCTGGTAAAATGATGCAATCTTCTAAGTTTTGTGATCCAACTTCTTTTGAAGGAAAAAAAAAGAAATTGCTATGTCTGTTTTAAGGGAATACAAGAGTATGATCCTCACCATATTATGTTTCATAAAAACTTTTTAATGGATTACATGGATTTGTAAGGTGAAAAGGAAAATACCTGTAAAATTTTGTATACTTAAGAAAATCAGACAAAAACTGTAATCTGCATTGCCATGGGGATATTACCACAGAATCCACCAACTAGTGACATTGAACTTTTGGGAAAGCTTCATGGAGATTTCTGGAGGAAAGAAAATGGAAAGTGTTGAACCAAGTCAGTAATGCAGAATTCAGTGCTGCTCTCCATCTTGGAATCATGTATGTGGGTGGGTGCAAGCAGGCTCTGGCATCTTGCTTTATACACGTAAAACCAGAACATCTCAAATGCCAAATTATAATTCCATATCACAGGCCCCTAAGTAGAAGAAAAAAAATTAGTTCTTTTTGATTTGTTCAGTTCAAGAAATTATCTCCTTACACAATTATATGAAAAAATAATAATAATTCAAAAGTACTATTAATAATGACAGGATTAAATTTGGATTTCAAGAAAACTAGACCAACATTAATTGGTACACCAAGTGAAGTTTAGGAATGGATAGTTGTCTGAAATTTATGAATGAAGGATCTTCAGAATAAGATTTCAAAGAAAAGACTTTCAAGATCCAGTATTGACAGCTAGAATTATTTTATGAGGCACTGCCAAGGAAAAATAAATTATCTAAAAAATCCTCATATCTACTCTTGGGAATATTAATTACTCTATATAAAACATATTTCATGGTTTCCCCTGATCAACCACCCTAATGACTTTCAAAATTTTATTTAGGATGGGTTCCAAGGTACAATATAGCTCTAGATAAAATCAATTGCTTTTCAGGTTTAAATAAATGACTGCTTAGTCCTATAATCCTAATTGATTCTTTCAGTAACCCAGTATTGCAAATCTTGGAGAACTAGACATTTGAAAACACTCATTTAAAAAAGTGTATATGATATTTTAACCCACACAATACTTTTTCAGCAATGGGTTTTATTCAAAAAAAAAATTGGATGAAATTGTTTGGTTAGAAGAAATCATTCCACTGTAACAACAGGCTTTGTTCACAGAAAACATTTATCTTTGGCTTTGTTGAGGTCTTAAATTTTATCCTGAAACTTGATCTCCCCTACTGGGGTCCCCTTAGGGCTGCTTGGATAATAATGTCTTCTTTTGGTTTTGTTTTACTAGAAGGCAGAAAGCTGTGGCAGGAATTTATAGAATGTTTTATGACAAAAAGCTCTGGGACTTTTTGAAAAGTACTCCTGGGAAACATAAATGTCTGTTTTTATGGTGAAATGGAGCAGTGCACTTGTTTCTTGGAGCCAGGGCAATAGGATGAGTGGTCTGCATTTCCTTTCTCTGGATCTATCTCCCCTCCCCACTTTTCCTGCTCCCCCTCTCATGGTTATCTGGAATGCACATCTTCTCTAAATGACACCCAGTAGGAAACTACATGATTACCCTGGGATAGCCAACACTTGTGGGATTAAGTGAGTACTATTTAACCTGATTTGATAAAAAAAAAATAGTAACTGCATCTACAAAAAAAACCATAAAGAAACAAGTAATAGCTATTTTCAAAAACAAAAATGTCATGGAGCCATCTCACCATAGTTAGAACATGGTACCAAACATGTAATACTTCACATGAAACAATAATATTATTATATTCAACATATGCTATAAAGAGAGGTGAAAGCTGAAGCTTCTGGGAACCAAGATGGCCAAGTAAAAAGGTAGTCGCTCTCACTCTCCCCTATTAACCTCTGAAAACCCAGAAAATATCACCCCAGAAAAAAAAAAACCCTGGAACAGCTGAACTAGAAGAAATATGGGGAACAGCAGTGCAACAGCCCAGCCATCAGGTCTCTCAGTGCCTCAGCAAAAATAAGGGAAGCAACACTACAAAGGTCCTCAGGAAGATAAGCACCCTGCAGCATTCATCTGAAAGGAGCTGAAGAAAGCAACCTGGAGTCTTCCTAAAGACCCAGCCTTGCTGATTCCAACCCAACACCAAGTAAGCTGTCATAACCCTACAGCCTTGAACTGTCAACCAGGAAGAGATCCTGAAGTCCAGGTGGTAGAGCAGGCAAACACCAACACCTGGACCTCCAAGTGCCTCAGTGAGGGCAAGGGAACCCATGGAAACCAGCTAAGAAAACCACCAGGCGCCTCAGCACTCTACCACAAAGGAATCTCCCAGTGCATTAGCAGAAATGAGGGAGCATTGCAAGGGGCCCCAGGCAGATAAACACCCTGCAGCACCCATCTAAAAGGAGCTGAAGAAAGCTAAAGGAAAGGAAAAGCAGGCAACCTAGAATTGCCTGAAAGTTCCAGCCTTGCTGATTCCAGCCCAACAGGAGTTAAGCTGCCAAAACCCTACAGCCTCCAATTGCCAACATAAAGAGGCCCCAGCACACAAAGCCAGTGACCAAGACCTAGGCTCCCAACAAAGAAGCTTGGGTCAGTGCCCTCTGTTCCCCAGCAGGAGAGCTCAATCTCTTTAAAGTCTAGTGAATAAAGAAACACCATGAGTAAAAAGAAAGGTACCATAGATTCATATTATGAGAAGAGTAGAGATCAAGACAGAAATTCTGAAGAGGACAACATTGTCAACAAACCCACATCTGCAACATCAAAAGGGAATATGAACTGGTCTGAAGCCCAAAAAGCCTTCTTAGAAGAGCTCAAGAAGGATTTTAAAAGTCTAATGAGAGAGGTAGAAGAGTCCTTAAAAAACAATTGGCCAATTGGAAAAAAAGTACACTGAAGAAAACAAGTCCCTAAAAAACACAATTGGCAAACTGGAAAAAAAAGTACACTGAAGAAAACAAATCCCTTAAAAATACAATTGGCCAATTGAAGAAGGAAGTACAAAAACTAACAGAAGAAAACAATCTGTTAAAAACTAGAATTGGACAAATGGAAACTAATGACTCTATGAGAGAGCAAGAATCAGTCAAACAGAAACAAAAAAATGAAAAAATAGATGAAAACATAAAATACCTCATTGGTAAAACAACCACCTGGAAAATCATCCAGGAGAGACAATTTAAAAATCATTGGACTACCTGAAAATCATGATGAAAAAAGAGCCTGGACAGTATCTTTCAGGAAATCATAAAGGAAAACTGCCCTGAAGTCCTAGAACCAGAAGGTAAAATAACCATAGAAAGAATACACTGCTCACCACCTGAAAGAGATCCCAAATTGACAATGTCAAGGAATATAATAGCAAAATTCCAAAATTACCAGATGAAAGAGAAGGTGCTGCAAGCAGCCAGAAAGAAACAATTTAAATATCATGGAACCACAGTCAGGATTACACAGGACCTTGCAGCTTCTACATGATATTCCATAAGGCAAAGGAGCTTGGATTGCAGCCAAGGATCAACTACCCTGCAAAAATGAGCATGATTTTTCAAGGGAGGAGATGGATATTCAATGAAATAGGGGACTTCCAAACCTTCCTCATAAAAAGACCAGAGCTCAACAAAAAATTTGATCTTCAAGTACAAGATTCAAGAAAGACATAAAAAGGTAAATGGGACAGAAAGATACAAAATGTTGTTAATGAGGGAGGACTGTTTACATCCCTACAAGGGAAGATGACACTTGCAACTCTTGAGAACTGTATTGTTATTACACCATGTTAAAGGAGTATACATAAAGGGGGTGGATATTAGTTGACTTTGATGTAATGATAAAAAAAAATCTAATCAAGTGGGTTAAATGGATCCAAGTAAGTGGATTAGTCTGATCTTAGAAAATGTACTGAGAAAGGAGGAGGCAGACAAGGGTAAATTACATTACAGGAAAAGACAGAAAATCCTATTACAGCAGAGGGAAAGAAGGGAGGGGGTGAGCATTGTTTGAACCTTACTCTCATCAGATTTGGCTCAAGAAGGGAATAACATAATCAGTTAGGTATAGAAATCTAACTTGCCCTATGGGCAGTAGGAGGGAAAAGGGGAAAGAAAAGGGAGGGAGGATAGAAGGGAGGGAAGAAGCAGTAAGGGAAAGGGATAATAGAAGGGAGGAGAGACTGAAGGAGGTGGTGGTCAAGAGCAAAACACTAGTGAGGGGGAAAGGAGAAAGGAGAAAGAAAAAAACAGGGGGAAAAGGATGGAGAAAAAGACACAGATAGTAATCATAACTGTGAAAGTTGAATCACTATATATTTTTTTTCTCTTCTGTTGAGTTTTGTTTCCTCTTTCTGATGGTTCCTCCTATTGGTTTTAATTTTTACTTACAACTTCACTAGAGTGAAAATATGTTTAATAGGAATGTAAATGTATAGCCTATATCACATTGTGTGTTGTTTTCGGGAGAGTGGTGGGCAGGAAGGGGAGAAAAATTTTAAACTCAAAAGTGTATGGAAGTGAATGTTGATAAATCAAAATAAATTAATAAAATAATTTTGCTTACTCAAAATTAATAAAAGAGAGAGGAGAAAGAACAAACTCTGACTCTACATGGGAACACAAATCTAGTAAATAAAATTCCTTCTTGTGAGGAAGTCTAAGAACTTGAAAGTGGAAGAGTGCTAGAGAGCCCTTGATTTGAGCACCAAGAGAAAAAGGAAAATGATAACCAAAAAAAAGCCAAGTCAAATCAAATAAAAACAAAACAAAGCCATCCTCATTGAACTTGTAGCATGGAGTATATGAAAAAACAAACAAACAAACAGGAACTGGGAAGATGAGTACTTTTGGAAATATCACAAACTTGGCATCAAAGTGTAATAGAGTAGTAATGGGAGACTTCAACTTTTTAGACCTTTGTTGGGCCTCTGTTTGCATTTCTGTCTCTCTCTGTTCTTTCTGCCTGTCTCTCGCTTTGTCTCTTTCTCTGTCCTTTGTATTTGTCTCCTCACTAGGGTCATGTCTCTCCACTTTCTCCATCTGTCTCTGTTTCTATATCTCTGTCTCTCCCTCTCTCTGTTAAAAGCAGAACAATTGAAAACTTTTTTACTTGCCCTTATGATACTAATTCTTCAAAAAATGAAGGCAATAATAAAAGGTCCCCTAAATTGGACTTAATTCATATCTTCAAAAAGAAACTGATTTCCGAAGTAAAAATAACATGTGTGTGTGATTTCTCCTTCATTCTTGAAGAGGACCATGACATCGGGGAGATGATGACATGATTTGCAATTGACTTTGATTTGAGTGAGGGAGGGCTGTGCAGAGTCACCAGCCTCACTTTCTCCTCCAGAACCATCTGGATTCAGTGGCCAGGAACTGACCACTCCATTTGAAACTGCATGAGAGGTGAAGAACACACACTCTAGATTTTGGGATTTGAAAGTTCAAACACTTGTCAAAGGATTCAAAAATTAAAATAAGTAATCTCCAATGACTACAAAGAACTATATAAAAAGCTTTTAAAGAAGGGTAAGGTTACAAAGAATAAAAGATATGAAGGCAAGAATTAATGTTGTAATAAGGAGGAAAAGGGTAAGTTGTCTAAGGGGGAAATAAAAGATCAATGAACTACATAAGTAATTCATCCATCTACTATTTTTTGGTGGGGCTGGGAAATGGGGTTAAGGGACATTCCCAGGGTCACACAGCTAGTAAGTGTTTTTATGTGTCTGAGGCCAGATTTGAAATTAGGTCCTCCTGAATCCAGGGTCAGTGCTCTATCCACTGTGCCACCTAACTCCCCCTACTTTTTTTTTTTTTAAAGACAAGTTTATAAAATGGAAGGAAAAGGAGGTAATAGAAAGGAGTATAAAGTCACAATCACATAAGAATTGTGTTGGGCATACTAAAGCTCAGAATGAGCTAAGCTGGTCATGAATTCAGTTCAGCTCAATACTTGAGTATTTACTATGTGACAAGCACTGCATTGTACAATGAGGATACAAAAAGAAAAAATGAAATAGTACCCTACATCAAGGAGTATACTTTCTACTGGGAGAGATAAATATGAATATGAACAGACACATATGCACATATACATACATATATAAAATATAAAGAGCAAAAATAAAATAATTTCAGAGTAAAAGTTGGTGGTACTGACAGTTGAGATGACGAGGAGTTACTTCCTGGATTTTCTGTTCTTTGAAAGGAATTAGGAATTATGTAAACAATAAAATGAGGTGGAATCGAAAAGGGAGATCATTTCTGGTATGAAGTCCATTCTGTGCAAACTCATGGAGTCAGAAAATGAAATCAGAGATTAAGGAAGAGTCTTTAGCCATTTTGCATGGAAAATGGAGGCTGGCAGACATTTAAAGAGTGTGGTTTATTATTTATTATATTGTTTAGAAAGCTTATTAATCATTATTCTATTTAAATTTCACTTCTCATGACTAAAGATTGTTTGAACCTAGAACATGACTTTTACCACAGTAAAGCTCCAATAATGCCAAGGATAGCTACAAAGAATTTTAGGTTCCTCCAGGCCCTGAAGTCATCCAAAATACTTGTGTTTTGGTTCCAGGTCTTGTGTTGGGTCCATCCAAAGTTGCATTTTATGTTTTGTATTTTGTATCTTGTATTTTGGCTTCCCCAATTGTTAAAAATGATTTCTCTTGGTAATCTGTGTTTTGGAGACTCAGAACTCCACCCTTCCAGCCTTTTGTTCTAAGTTCTTCAAAAGGACATCTCTAATAATGAGATTGTATTGAACCTTATCTTGTTCAAACTCCAATCCAGGCTTGCATTGATTTTATCTATTCAGGTTTGTCTGAAGACAGATTTCCAAGACTAGGGGGTGGTATTTCTTTTGATGGCTCCTGTGGGCAGTGATCTAAAGTGTGTACTCAAGACCTCATTTTAATATTACCCACCTCCTAGTATGTGGACCAATCATGATTGATTGGCACCCCCCTTGGGAACATCTATTCTTCGAAGGGCTTATAAAGTTGTATCCCATAATCCAAAACTGAGATAGTTCTGAACTAGCCCCCTTTGAGGGACACGCTTTTGGACTGAATTCCCATGCAATACATGTCAAGCCACTTTGAGAAATTAAACCATGGACACATGTACCCCAATTTCACTTATCTCTTTCTTAGAGCAGAAGCTGTTTCAGATTAGGATTCATGGGGTTCATGGGGTTTGGGATTCACACAATTTTTTAAATGTTTACATTTATTCATGTTCACCTCTATCTACCTACTTTCAAGTCACTCTCTCAGGAAAATTTATTAACTGAATGTGTGTTCCATGTGTGGGGACACTTGTCTAAATCCTATATAATGTAAACCTTCCAGAGCTTGGATGATAGGGGAGTCACATCTTCTTTCTGGCTCTTTTTCCTCTACTAAACCACCTAATAAATTTCTTTCTAAAACTATTTCAGATTTTGGGGTTTGTTCTCACAAACACCAAGGGACATCTGTGCCCTATCCCCATTAGGTTCTCAGTCATTCAGTTGACCACACATTTATTAAGCACTTCAATATGTACCAAGCACTGTTTTAAGTGCAATGTTTACAAGTAAAGGTAAAAACATCTTTCATAATATCAAGGAGAAGACATTCTAATAGAAAAGACATCACATAGATAACTGTTATATACGTGATATATAGAGTAGATAGGAAGTAAGCTTGGAGGGAAGAGATGAGCAGCAAGTGGAAGGGAAAGGATGAAGACAGTAGAAAGAGAACTGAAAGATAGTGACATCTCATACCCTTAGAGGAGAAAGTATCCAGAAAGAGTGATCACCAGTGTCAAAGACAGAGATGTCAAGATGGATTAGGATTGACAAAAGGCCATTTGATATGGCAATTAAGGGATCATCAATCACATCAGAAAGAACAGTTTCTGTTGAATGATATAGATAAGAGCCATTGCTTGTTGTTTGTTCTTCATTCTTAAAGAGGACCATGACATCAGGGAGGTGATGCCATGACATGCAAGTGAATTGGATTTAAGTGAGGGATGGCTGTGCAAAGTCACCAACTTCATATTCTGGACCCAATGGCCAGATATGGATCAGAACAACTGGAGATGACCCCAGGATCCAGTGGGAGACCTTGGCCTTTTCAAACTAAGATCTTTAACAGATCTCATTTTGACTGAGATAGAGAAGCCAGACTGCAAGGGAGTCACCATAGCAAATGAAGGTACTTGGTAGAAATTTCCTTCTCAAAGACTTAAGCTGAGAAGGGGAGAGGAGATATAGAATGTCAGTTATCCAGGACTATTGGATAAAGTATATTTGTTTGTTTGAGGTCAAAGAAGACATCAACATGTTGGTCGGCATCATGGAAGGACTTAGTAGATAGAGATTAAATATTAGAGCTCTTCCTGATGAGTTTGTTTCTGTTAATGTTGTTGATGTTGATGGATAATAGTATGATGAAGTGATAATGTGGGGACAGCTAGGTGTGCAGTGCATAGAGTTCCAGGCCTGGAGTCAGAAAGATTTATCCTCCTGACTTAAAATCTGTCCTTAGACACTAGCATTGTGACACTGTGGAACTAAATTAACCCCATTTTCCTCAGTTTACTCATCTGCAAAATTAGCTGGAGAAGGAAATGACAAGCCACTCCAGTGTCTTTGCCAAAAAAATCCCAAATAAGTCAGAAAGAGACGGACATGGGATGACTGAACAACAACAACAAAAGGGCTGGTAAAGTATGCTGGAGAAGACAGTAAATGCTGGGATTAAGAGTCTATGTAGAGGCTATATGCTTGTTCAACAGTGAGTTTAATCCAAAATTGGATTGAGTATGATCCATAATAGTAAGAGAGGACAAATAATGCCAAAGTAGACAATTGTGTATAGTTGAAGTGATTCAACCGATGGGTTGAACATAGGAAAAGAAAGAATGTAGCCAGTTTAGTGTTCAAGACCTGGAGAAGGACTAGGAGATGAAAGAATTAGAAGTCACAGTGAATACAAAGGATGAGGTTAGGGCTCATACAGCAAGGAAAAAGATGGAATGATGAGTAATTTTGATAAAACAGATTTCAGAGTTGATGAATATGAAAGTACAATAATTGGTGACTACAAGATTAAGTCTGATTATTTCTTTTTGTGTTCAAGGTGTCCTGGAGGAATAAGTTATGAGAATTTAATATTTTGAGAAATTTGGAAATCAGGATTGTGGAGGCAACATCAATAGGCATATGTTGAAGTGTGCTATTATTAGGTCATGGAACAGGGTAGAAAGAAAATTGTAAACCAGGAAATAAACTCATTAAAGAAGTAAGTAAATTGTTCTGCGCATGGATAGACATCAGTCAACATGATCTAGATCAGGTAATAAATTTTGAGAGAATGAAACTCAAAGGACAGTTGGTTACTAAGTGACTCTACTAAGTAGAATCTCAAATTGCTCATGAAAAGGAATATTCTGACTCATACTATTGAGTTGGTAGTGAGAGAGAGGATTTTCTGAGTGAAAGCGTGACCAGAGGTGGAGAGAATGATCAAGGGGTAGTAAAAATACAAATGAAAACAGCATGGAGAGATTTAAACTACATAAATTCAATGAACAGTAATGAATCCAGAAATCTGATAATCATGTTTCCCATCTCAGTAAAAACAAAAAAAGATGGACTGGATAAGCAAAAAAGAGAGATGATCAATGTGTGAAATTGTTTTGCATGACTACTTAATTCTCAGAAGGGAAGCCTGTTTTCTTTTTTTAGATGAATGAAGGAAGAAGGTGGAAATTATACAACCAGGTAGGGGAACTGGGATGGAGATGGTGATAATTAAAAAAGAAGAAAAGAAAGACAAAAGCATCAATAATTCATTTAAAAACAAAAGAAAGCTGAAGAAAGTTCAGAAGTGAACATAGATAACTAGCATGAACTGCTTTGTTGAATTTGAAATATTCAAAAAAATTGTATGTTGTAAAGATTCATAGTTCCATATGCAATACTCTCTGTTCTTTGTATTAGAAAATGTTTATTAGTGCTTATCAAGTTCATGATAGTAAAAAGAAAAAATAAAAATAATGCCATATCTTTGCCTATAAAAATAAAAAAATCAAAGCTATTTAAATAATATATTTAAATATTGAATTTGAAAATTTGTTTCCTGAAACCTGAATCCTACTTAGTGCATCCCATTTCTAAAAATTTTTATTTAATATTTCATTTTCCCCTGTTCCATGTAAAAACATTTTTAACATTTTTTTTAAACTTTGAGCTCCAAATTCTTTCCTTTCTTCTTTCCCTATTCCCCTCCCATTAGTAAGGCAAGCAATTTGATATAGGTTATACATGTGTAGCCATGCAAAACATTTCCGTAATAGTCATGTAGTGAAAGAAATCATAGACAAAAACAAATAAAAAACACCTCAAGAAAAATAAATAAAGTAAAAAAAAAGTATGTTGCAATCTGTATTCAGACAACATCAGTTCTTTCTCTGGGGATGGATAGCATTTTTCATCATCAGTAATTCAGAGTTGTCTTGGATCATTGTATTGCTGATAATAGCTAAGTCATTCACAACTGATCATCTTATAATATTGCTATTAATTTTGTATACACAGTACCTTTCACTTTGCACCAGCTCATGCAAATTTCTCCAGGCTTTTTCCAAGAGCATCCCTCTCATCATTTCCCATAGAATAATATTATTCCATCACCATCATATACCAAAACTTGCTCAGCAGTCCCCCAATTGATGGGCATCCCCTCAATTTCCAATTCCTTGCCACAAAAAAAAAGCTACTATAAACATTTTTTGTACACACAGGTCCTTTTCCCTTTTTTTTGTTTTGTTATTGTTTATTTGTTTTTATTTCTTTAGGAATACAGACCTAGTATTGCTAGATCAAAGGGTATGCATGGTTTTATAGACATTTGGGCATACTTTCAAATTGATCTACTGAATGATTAAATCATTTCACAACTTCTTCCACAGTGCATTAAAGCCCCATTTTCCTCACAACCCCTTCGCCATTTGCATTTTCCTTTTTTGTCCTACTAGCCAATCTGGTAGATATGGGATAGTAGCTCAGAATTGTTTTAATTTGCATTTCTCCAATCAATAGTGAGTTGGAGCTTTTGCTACTTCATTTGAAAACTGTTCATATCTTTTGATCATTTAGCATTTGGAGAATGGCTTTTAATTTTATAAATGATTCAGTTCTCTATATGTCTGGAAAATGAGGCCTTTATCAGAGAAACTTGTTTCATTTTTTTTCCTTCACAGTTACTCTTACTAACTGTATTTCCCTCCATCCTATTCTCACCCCCTGTTTATTCTATTCTCTCTCTCCTTTCACCTTCCTGTCTTTCCTCAAAGTGTTTTGCTTCTCACTGCTCCATTCCCCAATCTGCCCCCCCCTTCTCTCAACCCTCCCTTTCTCTTATCCCCTTCTACTCCTACTTTCATGTAGGGTAAGAGATTTCTATATCCAATTGAGTACTTGTTATTTTCTCTTTGAGCCAATTCTGATGAAAGTAAGATTCATTCACTCCCTCTCACCTACCCCCTCTTTCCCTCCACTGTAAAAGCTTTTTCTTGCCTCTTTTTTGTGAGGTAACTTACCTCATTCTATCTCTCCATTTTCCCTTCTTCCAGTTCATTCTTCTCTTACCCCTTAATTTTACTTTTTATGTATATAATCAACTCACATAATCAACTCATTCCTGTGACCTGTCTATATATACTTCTTCTATCTGCCCTAATATTGAGAAAGTTTTAATGAGTTACAAATATCATCTTCCCATGTAAGAATATAAAGAGTTTAACTTTATTGAGTCCCTCATAATTTCTTTTTCCTGTTTACTTTTTTATTCTTCTCTTGAGTCTTGTATTTGAAAGTCAAATTTTCTGTTCAGCTCTGTTCTTTTCTCAAGAATGCTTGAAAGTCCTCTTTTTCATTGAATACACAGTTTTCCCCTGAAGGATTATACTCAGTTTTACTGGGTAGATGATTCTTGGTTGCAATCCTAGCTTCTTTGCCCTCTGGAATATCATATTCTAAGCCTTCCAATCCTTTAATGTAGAATCTGCTAAATCTCATATTATCCTGACTGTGGTACCATGATACTTGAATTTATTTGTTTCTGGCTGCTCACAATATTTTCTGCTTAATCTAGGAGGTCTGGAATTTGGCACTCATATTCTTGGGAGTTTTCATTTTGGGATCTCTTTGAGGATATGATCAGTAGATTCTTTCAATTTCTATTTTACCCTCTGGAATTCTAGAATATTAGGGTGGTTTCCCTTGATAATTTCTTGACAGATGATGTCTAAGCTCTTTTTTGTGCTCGTGGCTTTCAGGTAGTCCAATAATTTCTAAATTATCTCTCCTGGATCTATTTTTCAGGTCAGTTTTTTTCCCCCAATGAGGTATTTCATATTGTCTTCTATTTCTTTCATTCTTTTGACTTTATTTTGTTTTGTTTTTGTTTCTTAATTTCTCATAAAGTCATTAGCTTTCATTTGCTCCATTCTAACTTTTAAGAAATTATTTTCTTCAGTGAGCTTTTATACATCCTTTTCCATTTAGTCAATTCTACTTTTTAAGGAGTTTTTTTTTTCTTCAGTGAACTTTTGTGCCTCTTTTTTCATTTGGCTAAGTCTGCTTATTAAGGCTTTCTTCTCATTGGCTTTCTGTACCTCTTTTACAATTTGATCTAGTCTGTTTTTAAGGTGTTATTTTCTTCAGTGTTTTTTTTTTGGTGTGTGTCTCCTTAAGCAATTTGTTTAGTCCTTTCCCCCCCATAATTTTCTTGGATCATTCTCATTTCTTTTCCCAAATTTTCCTCTACCTCTCTTGCTTGATTTTCAAAATCCTTTTTGAGCTCTTCAATGGCCAGAGACTGATTTGTATTTTTTTTTTCTTGGACACATTGGATGTAAGAATTGTGACTTTGTTTTTCTCTGAGTGTGTGTTTTCATCTTCCTTGTCACCATAGTAACATTTTATTTTCAGAAATTTTTTTTCTTTCAATTGCCCATAATGCCAGCCTATTTCTTGACTTTTAAATCTTTGTTAAAGTAAAGCTCTGCTTCCAGAGTGGAGGGCACACTGTCCCAATGTTCAGGGTTATTGTACAGCTGTTTTCAGAGTTACTTCTAGCCACCTCTATATTTTCAGTTCTTCCAAGGTGGTCTGATCTTAGGAAAGGTGTTTACTACCCTCCTGCCTGTGCTCTGGTCTGTGAGTGACTACAAGTACCCTTTTCTGCCCTAAAAATATGAGGAAGGTCTCCATTCCACTGTGACCACAACCTCTGGTGTGCTAGTACTCTTCCTCACCCTGGGACCACCACTCAGGACTGTGATCTGATCTAAGTGTGGGCAAAATAACAGAGTCTTGCCCTAGTGCTAGCAAAGAGACCCCTGTAATCTTCTGACCAGTTGTTTGACCTCTCTGTCATCTGTGGGCTGAGAGCTCTGGAAGTAGCTGATGCTGTTGCTAATTCAGTGACTCCCAAGGCCCGCTCCTGGTTTGCTGGAGCTGAGGTTGTGCTCAGTCTGCACTGGACTGTGCTCCATTCTCACCCAGGTGCAACAGCCTTTTCTTCCTGACCTTCTAAGGTACCTTTGGCAGCTATAGGCTGAGAGGTCTGGAAACTGCCACTGCTGCCACTAATTCAGTCACCCTGAGACCTGCTCCTGGTTTGCTGGGGCCTGGTCTCCAATGGTGTAGCCTACAACTGACCTCCTCTTTCACTCTGGTGCAATAGAACTTTCTTGATGATGTTGTAAGTTATCTTGGGCTGGAAATGATTTCAATCCATCTTTTTGTAGGTTCTGCTGCTGTAGAATTTGTTTAGAGTCATTACTTGAAGGTATTCTGAGGGTTTGGGGGAGAGCTCAGGTGAGTCCCTGCCTTTACTCTGCTGTCTTGGCTCTGCCTCCTCCACTTTTATTTTTTTTAATATACTCCAGCTATCAACAAATCCCTATATTTGCAAGTATTTATGTTAATTTTAGGATAATTTCACCTTGATTTAATTGTAAGCATTGAAATTTGCTGTATGGAGTATATCATTTAGGACTGTAAATTTGACTAAATTACCATCTCACTCTGATCAAGGTAAAGATGTTATGTTCATAAATAAATAATTTGTCATGCAAGGGCAAAATACCAATGCTTATCAGTTGAGAAATGCTAAAATGCCACAATGAGAAATTCATTCCAGTTGGGTAGGTAGTGCTAGGAATATTGGAGTGATAGTACTGTTTTGTTTCTTTCCAGTATAAATGAAAGTTTTAGATCACAGCCCTACAATGTTGCTCCCCTTGACTAAGGAAAATTTATGATGCATGAAATAGCTGTTCTAACTCCACCTACCCATCCATTTCTGACAATTAAGAGAGATTAGACAAAGTTAAGAGGTTTTTGTCCCTATATACTTAAGAAAGATCAGTGAGTGACTTTCAAAACTTGATCTGACAAAATTGGTTAATTTTGTTACAACAATGTCCCTTCTCTTCCTCTCAACAGTAAAACCACAGAATCAGAAATATACAATGGCAAAAGACCTGAGAAGCATGTAGCTCAATATCTTTGTTTTATATATGAGGAAACTGAAACCCAGACAGATTAGGTGACTTTCCCAAGTCATGGGCATAAGAGGAGGGATTTGACCTTAGGTCTCCTCATTCTGTAGAGCTCTTTCCACTACAGTGCTGCTTCCTCTGACTAATGATATAAACTAAAATATCACATAAGTTAAATATCAGTATCAACTCCTGAATCCATAGTAGTGGGAATGCAGGAGTAAAATAACTCTTTTAGAGAAATTCTAGAAGTATAGAAGTTAGTGCATAGGCCAGTGTGAAACACAAAGCTTGTGGGCTCCATGCATCCTAAAACACTCCCAAGCGCTGCCTAAACCAGATTAAAATGTAATTTCTATCAGATATTGTGTTGATATATTAATAAAAATACAAAAACATATAGTTTCTTGAGGCAATTTACTACCCACAGGGCTCCTCATTTATGGTTTATTGTACCCTATTTATATTTGAGTCTGACACTACTGCAGTAGACTATACCTTCCAAAAACCAAGAACTTACCTTTCTTTGTTTCCATCCCTGAAACCCAACTTTCCTTATACATCTCTTGAGATTATTGCTAACCACCAAAATAAGACCCCAGAAACTGAGAAAGATACTGTGAGATAGTCAGAGTTAGTTTTCTGCTCAAAGAAAAGATGGTGCCTGAC
Organism: Phascolarctos cinereus; assembly: GCF_003287225.1. Lineage (NCBI taxonomy): Eukaryota > Metazoa > Chordata > Mammalia > Diprotodontia > Phascolarctidae > Phascolarctos > Phascolarctos cinereus. Next base: position 240,609,949 of record NW_027555847.1, read on the forward strand.
CTGTGCTCAAAACCTTAGTTGTAAACCTTGATTACATTCACTATAGCAGGACATACATGTACAAAATGAAAGTGATTAATACATGAGGGAAAAATGGCTCATTCCAAATTTTTCCTCATGCTACAATAGTAATTCAAAAACTCCCCTGAGGGAAAACCTGTAAGGCTAAAGAGGACAGCTAAGCCAGTAGGGCTTTTTGTAAATGTAAAGATTGATTTTATTTAAAATCCTAAATGTTGTTCCTATGGAGATGTATTCATCATTCTATATGTGTATTCAGGATATATAGATAAACCTATCTGTCCATGAAAGTATATTCATCTACAGGTAGTAAAAGATTCTTGAAGAAAAAAATCATTCCTAAAAGGAATCTGAAAAGTGCTGCAGATTAACTAATATTTGTACTCTCTATATTACCCTGAGCCCATAGGGACAAGAAAATGACAGAATGGAATTTTAAAATAAATTAGCTAAAATTTATGTTCAAACTGAAATTAAATGGCCAGATATTTTATCCATAGTTCCCAAAAGTATTAGATATAGCTCCAGTAGTAAAACTGGTTAATAGTACCCAGATTTTAATTAGTGATCAGTTGTCTGACCTTATATTGGTTAATGAAATTACTTTGAATCTTAAATTATAAGGCTCTCATGAAATGTGTCAATACCTTCTATATACTGGCAGAAACTCCATTACCCCAAAAAACAAAGCAACCTTATCATCTCATCCAGCCTAGTGATAGGGTCCATAAAAGTAAGACTTCCTTGCACCTCTTTACCTTTATAAAGTCCTGTACTTTTTTTTCCCCTCACTGATATCACAGTAAAATGCCATTACTACCCCTCATATTGTAACTCTGTCCTCATCACCCTTAGGCTGTGGTAATAATGAACTTTGGACCCCTTAACAGCTACACATGAATCAGGATGCCTGAGTTTGATTATAAGCTGAGCCAGTTAATAGTTGTGTGGTCTTGTCACTTGTCTTACATGATTAAATTCAGTTCAATTAGCATTTATTCAATGCTTACTATGTGCCAGACTGCTAAGCATTGGTGATACAAATAAGAACAGATAGACCTGGCCTTCAAGGTTATTGTTTGTTCTTCATTCTCAAAGAAGACCATGACAACAGGAAGGTGATGCCATGACTTGCATGTGAATTGGATTTAATCGAGGAAGAGCTGTGCAAAGTCACTAGTTTCACTTTCTCCTCTGGAGCCATCTGGGTCTAATGGGAAGATGGAGATTAGAACAACTGGAGGTGGCCCCATGTAGTGGGATACTTTGGCCTGTTTAAGCTAAGGTCTTTCCCAGGCCTTCATCACTGGTCCTCAAGAACCAATCTAATGGAGGAAGACAATACCCAAAAGGAAGCTAAAAAAAGAAAAAGGGGCAGGGGTGGTAGTGGAAATAATCAGGAGATACCTGGCCTAGGGAAGCAGGGTGAGGGTAGGAGACTTTTCCATGAAGTGAAGCCAAGGCAGGTTGTGAGCCCTCAATAATAAAAGGAGTTTAGTGCTTGGACCTCTAGTCCTTCACTCAGAGAGGAAAGGCAACTGAGAATGAGTTGAGAAAGTATAACAGATCAAGACCTGAGTCATTCTTTATCATAGTGAGATTTCAAGTCATCAGCTTATCATGAGGGGCAGTGTATATTGTTCCTTGGAAAAGCTAAGCTGAGCTAATAGAGGAGCTATGTAAGCCTCTTTCTGGTTTTGTTTTGTTTTGTTTGTAAGATGAGTAAAACCAAATTAGATGATCTTAAAGTCCTTTCAAATTTTAATATTCTATAATTTTAGTATATGGAAAACATTTTAAAACTATGAAATACCTAATACATGTACACTATTTAAAAAAATCATTATCTCTTGTTACATTGCAGTTGTTCCTAGTTAGATCTGGTTGAACAACTAACACCATTTCCCTTCCAAAGACACACACTGCCCCTGTTCCTGGTTATTACCTATGTGGAGATAAGAATATTCGTCTAGCCTTAAGCTTTTAGGTCTTATATGAGAGCTAGATGATAAACATTCTAGAAAGTCATTCAATGATAATAATTAATAATGCCATTGATTAAAACTAAGCAATTAAATACTCTCAAAATAATATTACATTTTAAAAATCTAGTGATATGAAAATGTGCTTTTCTCCTGATTCTTTAATCATTTTTTAAAAATTCTAGAATGCCTAAGTAAAGGGCAATTTTTATTCATGCTTAAATTTTCCTTTAATATTCTGCCATTTAATACTGATAACATTCCAGGTAGAGCTACTAATTAGAGAAGAAAAAAAACCACTATCATCAACAACACAGTGATGACTTGCCAATTCCATTGTAGAGGAAAAACATTTTTCTCTCTCAGTGAAGGCTCACTGTCCAGAAGCATTTCTAAACTGAAACTTCCAATATCCCTCCCCACCCCTCCACTCCCACCACCACATTCATTCCTGTTTCTTAAAAATAGTTCGGTGTTATCCCCCCTTAACCTCTACTTCTGCAGTCACAGTAAATGCTTGTTAAATTTGATAGACTTCATAGTTCTGAGAGGAGGAAACTTGGTTACTGTGGGTTTGACAATCTGTTTTCAGTGTCTCATCTGGGCCTTAAACCCTTTATGAAACTTTCATTACCACTACAGTATTTGTGGCAGCCTAAGCTCATATAGCAATTTGCTCATACCCCTGTGACCTTCAAAGAAATTCCGGTGTTACAGGACTAGGAAGATTTTATGAAAGTGTAATATACCAGCAAACCTGGGACAGCCTGCACATACAATAATAAAATTCAGTATTAAAAACTCTTGTCTAATACATAATCCTACAAACTGAGATCAGATATTCATAGACCAGCTGCTTCAATATCAGTCATGAATTAGATTTACTCATGCCAAGGCAATGTCATGAGCATTTAGCACTGGCAAACTTTAATAATGCATTACTTTAGACTACAGTAGGCAAACTGGATTTAGTTTTTTTTCTTCAATAAAACATGTTAAAGTATCTGACAATATTAATTACCATTGTCTTTTTAATGATCCATTGAGGTAAGAGAAAGGCTGATGAGATTTTTGGAGCTGTAGAAGAATAACCCCTACCTCCCTCACAAACTCAGTTTAAATCAGACCTATTTGTTCTCAGATTAGGACGTTGTAAAAACTATTTTTAAAATTAAAAAATGTATGAAAATTAATTAAGAATAAACAGTAGGGGTATAGATTCTATTACTAAGGTTTTGTTACTTGCACATAAAGATACAGGTAAAGTTCATAAATACAAAATATAAGGTTAATATACATGCTTATATATCTCTGTAATCAGAAATTATAATATCCTTTCCTTCTCTGACATGTGGCAAAGGCTGTCCATCACACAAGTGGAAATGGTATTTGATAGAAATGTGGTTATCTTAGATATAGACCTTAGGGTCCCCCTTTCCCCTCAAAATTGACAGAATGATCAGAAGTTAGACAGAAGCTGATCATATTCCCTAAATTATTAGTATTTAAGGGAGCAGATAAATATGCTTCTACACTAGAATCCCTTCTCTCTATTGGGAGCAGAGAGAACACAGTCCCCAAGTTCCTGCTTCCCTTCTTCACAGGAATGAAAATCTCCCTTGGAGAAGGGCTGTGGAAGAAGAGGTTAGAGACGTTTATTTACTTTCAGCCCTGTGCTTACTTTTGTTTGGTTAGGTTTGGTTTAAGATCATTCCATTATATTTTAAATGGAGCTATTTGACTGTACCTTAAGCCCAAACCTCCTCAGGCTTTTATTGAATGGCCAATAAAAACCCTAGTTCAAGACTTACAGGTCACATTATTTAAGTTTTGATGGCTTAGAATGAATGTAAATAGGAATTATTTTTCACCCATAGCCTGGTTTATATTTTGTATTTATAAACATCCAGACCTTTTTATAGTGAATTTTAAGTAATCTATCAATCCATAAACATTTATTAAGCACCTACTACATGCCAGACACCTTGCTAAGAGCTGAGGATGCAAGAAGAGGCAAATAACAGTCCCTGGCCTCCGGGAATTTATAATCTAATGGGCAAGCCAAAATGTAAGCAATACATAGGAAGCAAGCTATATACAGAATAAATATTTTTTAAAAAAAAAGAGGACTCTGGGATTAAAAGGGGTTGGGAAAGACTTCCTACACAGAATGTAATATTTTATTTGGGACTTAAGAAGCCAGGGAGATCAGTAGTTAGAAAAAAGTAGAGGAAAAAAGCCCATACATAGGGGATAGCCAGAGCTGATAGAATGTCATGTTGATGGAACAGCCAGGAAGCCAGTGTCAATGCATGGAAGAACAGTATTAGAGAGTAAAGTATGAGGAAATTGAAAAGACAAGAGTGAGCTAACTTATGAAAGGCTTTGATTTCCAAACAGAACATTTTGCATTTGTTTCTGGAGGCCATAGGTAGCTTTATTTATGAGGGATGTAGAAGCCATACCTCTGACGATAGGCCTCAAATTGGCCTTTTTTTCTGGCCTTGAACCACATCTCCAGGAAGAACAATCCTGGGAGACTTGGGTCTGACAATCACGTGTGTGCCTGGGACACTGGAAGGCCCTGAGGCAGGCAAAGTGAAGAAGTTTTCAGATAGCCTAAGGGGGAGAGCTACAAAGGCAATGTATACCCTCACAGAGAAAAAGCCAAATGATAGCTGACAAGAATGTATACATTCTTTAGATCAGATGTCTGAGGATGGTCAAAAGAATGAATTGGAGCCAAGACTTCTTTCAGCCAAAGACAAGGTTTATTAGAACACTGGTAAGGGTGGGCAAGATTTTAAGAATCTACCCTTTGGTAGCGGAGACTATATTTTCTATAAAAAGAAAAAAAAAAAGATTTGTGGTTGGATCTGAATGGGAGTGGCCAGTAGGCTGAGGAAACCAGGAGAAAGGGTCTAGAAGGAATTAAGGGTAGGAAGTGACCTGGGGCCATCCAGACAAGGTAGGGCTGGGATAGGTTAGAGGTAACTGAGAATTTGGAGGTTTGGTCATGGGCCACAATGAAAAGCTAATCAAAAGGATTATTGGGATGGGTCAATGCCTCAGGGGAATGCCAGAGACTTGGCCATGTGAGAAAGTTCAAGGAAAGTTTGGAGTGTGTGTGTGTATGTGTGTGTGTGTGTGTGTGTGTGTGTGTTTCCCAGGCCCCACACCCCATCACTATTGTGTGGGATGCCACTCAAATTTAAAAAAACACACAGAGGTATCCAAGGAGAAACAGAAAGTTAATTTATTATTATAATTATTTCAAACCTTGAGATTTGGGTGTCCCTCCACCAGAATACTCTGATGAAAGGAGACACAGACAGAAGCAAAGGACCTGATTATATACCCTAATGGGCAAATTCCCCCCTCCCACCAACTGGCCAATATTTGGCTCACATTCTCAATGTCCATAGAAACTGAAAACAAAACAATGAACACAATATACATATCTATATTTCTTAGTTTGCTGAAGTAATACCAAAGAAGCAATTAAAGATGTGCAGTGAAGCTAGACACTGTACTGTACAGCCAGGTCACCATGACCAAAATATAGCAACAGGTGCATCAACAAAATACAGGGGGGGCTTCTTCAGGAGTTTCAGCCTTAGCAAACTTTAACTACTTAACAATGGCATAAGGGGGGGGGGTATTTGGGGTTGAATTCCCATAAATCAGGTGATTTCTAGTAAATGGAACTTAGGCCTGTCAGGCTGCTATGCCTGCCTTGAGTCTAATACAATTTCTATTTATTCTTCTAAGAAGTTTTCATGGGACCCTCATCCCACGCAGCCTTATCCCAAACCTTAATACTCTGAGAAGTCTTCACTGGGACATCCCATTCACTATGGTAATTTTGTTTTTAGTACTATGAAACAAAAAGATGAAAAGTTTACAGATTTCCTCAGGGTGGAACAATTTGTACAGATACTGATATAAATAAGACTACAGATATTGAGAATGCAAGAAAAATTATACTGCAAAGATTATTCTAGAACTTGGGACATGACCCTGGTGCTACTGGTGTCATCCAACAGAAATCGTTGCCAACAATGGTCCAAGTGAAACAGGTACTCCTAAACTTCAAAGATCAGTATAATTCACAGGGCTCAGCCTCCATAAGCTCCAGGCCTTCTTGAGTGTGGGCCGCAGGAACAAAAGAAGACAACATACCACTATCGTTGAATTAAAGTCACAAGACCTGAGAAAATCAGCAGGATACTGTAAGTGAAAAGGTGAAACCCAATATCTGTACACTTGACTATCTATGCAGACTGTGCAGAGTCTCACAAAAGGATAGAGGCAAGAGGTTTCACTGAACATCACAGGAGCCCCAGCTCCTCACCCTGTGAGCTGAATGCAGAGGTACTTGCCTTTGGGAATTCCCTAGACCCAGAAGACTAGAACTAAATGGAAGGACAAATGTTTTCTCATTGCTTGAATGGGAGGTGGGATGTGATAAAGGTACAACCAATAGAATCCAACTCACAATTTCCTGACCATGCAATGAAAGATCTAGGAGGATTTCTCTGTCTACATTGGAAGATCTCAGAAATCTTCTCAAAGAAATGCTGTTTAGTAGCATGATCACATAATACAGAAGTCTTTATACAACACCCATAGTGGTAGTGATTAAGAAAAATGGAAAGACACAAATGTACCTTTTTTATAGATTACCAAACTTTGAGATTCTGAGCTACTTGCCTGTTATAGAATAATCCCCAAGTAGAGCTGTATCAGGAATATTCACAACAACCCACAATGCCAATAGGAGAGTTAGTTGGAGTTTCTACTGAGAATGTGGAGAGAAAGGGACATTTACCTAGAAAAAAGACTAATAAAAAGAGACTTCCCACCAGCTGTTTTTTCTGACCCAGATTTGGGCATTAAAAGTGATGCATCTAGCTAAAGAAGCTGTGTGCTTTTTTAATACCACAGAAGAACTGAACCCAGAGGCAACTCCTTTCCTGACCCAAGCTGCTTCAGAGATTCCTAAAATTCAGATTCAGCTGAAGAGCTCAAGCGTGGAATGGTTTTCAACCCAGGAATAGATATACAAGTCTTTAATGATACTGATTGTCCACGGATATCAACTACTAGCTCAGTATAGAAGTTAATGCAGGTATAGATTAGTTAGTGACAAGAGAACCAAGCACATTTGTTCAGTCACTAGGCTAAGTTATAATGTTACAGATAAACTTGAAGTACAGTTTTACATGCCTCTAGGCAATAATGCTGGAGATTGCTCATATGAAAATTGCCTTGCATATAATTACATGCTGTACATGTGAATTGCATGCATTTTGAGTACACTTCTTATTTTGTTATTATGATCATTTGACTGTCTTTTGTGTTGTGTTCATGCTATAGCAACATCTGTTTGTTGATGTGCAGATACATTACTACTTATAGTTAACTTGTATTTTATATATAGGTCTATTGATAGCATTATTATAGAAACTAGATGACTTTGTTTTGTTAGCAATAATTGTTGCTTTTCATTGATTGCTGAATATTATGGATATGCATGTACTTCTAAAATATGCATATATTACAAATATTGTATATAGTTAGACATGTCATCACTGTACTAGCGTCACATGTAATACTTTTTTTTTATAGTGCCATAGCTACTGCAACTACTGTTAATATGCATTTGTTAACATTAGTTTCAATGGTACTGAAAGTTGATTGCCTGAGACTCCAGGATAATCATCCCTGTTGCTTTAAATTGCTGATATATGGGTTTATACTATGTGCTTACAGGTTATGCTGTATTTTACTGGTTGGTTGTTAGTTGTAATCCAAGCTCCTTTGCCTTCAGGAATATCATATTCCCAGCCCTCCAGTCCTTTAATATAGAAGGGGCTAGGTTCCATGTAATCCCCACTGTGGCTCCTTGATATTTAAATTGTTACTTTCTGGCTGCTTGCAGTATTTTTCCTTGACCTGGTAATAATTCTGGAATTTGGCTATAATATTCCTTGGAGTTTTCATTTTGAGATCTCTTTCAGGAGGTGATCAGTGGATTCTTTCAATTGCTATTTTACTCTCTGGTTCTAGGATATTGGGGCAGTTTTCTTTGATACTTTTTTGAAAAACACTATCCAGACTTTATTTTAAACATGGTTTTCAGGGTAGTCCAGTAATTCTTAAATTACCTTTCTTCTATCTATTTTTCAGGTCAGTTGTTTTTCTAATGAGATATTTTACATTTTCTCCTATTTTATCATTCTTTTGACTTTGTTTGACTGATTTTTAATGTCCCATTAGCTTTTACTTGCCCAATTCTAATTTTTAAGGAATTATTTTCTTCAGTTAGCTTTTATACCTCTTTTTCCATTTGGCCATTTCTACTTTTAAAAGAGTTGTTTTCTTCAGTGGATTATTTTGTAATTTAGCCAATTTCATTTTTTTAAGGGATTGTTTTCTTCAGTCAAGCTTCCTTTTCCAAGCTGTTGGCTCTCTTTTGCAGAATTCTCATTTCTTTTCCCAATCTTTCTTCTACATCTCTTATTTGATTTTTAAAATCCTTTTTGAGCTCTTTCAAGAAGGCTTTTTGGGCTTGAGATCAATTCTTATTTCCCTTTGAGGTTTCACACGTAGGCATTTTGACATTGTCCTCTTCTGAGGACATCTCCATAGTCACTTTCTCTGATCAGGGCTCTTTTTTTTTGGTTTATTTTTCACTTTCTAGCCTATTTTGCAACTTTTAAAGGTGAGCTCTCCTTTTGGGGTACATGGGCACTGTCCCAAGCTTCTTGTTCTGGGGGCCAGGGCCTGGTCACTATCAATTTGCATCGGGACCTTAGGGGTTGGCAGCCTGCCAGTTGAGCTGGGATTGGAGGCCTTACAGCTAGACTGCTGTGCCACTGGCTTGCTGAACCAAGACAGAGGGGACTTGGTTGCTGATGTGTGCTGTGGCTAAGAGCCTCCCCTTGGTTTTCCTTGATGTTGTCTGAGTTGGGCTGTGCTCCTTTTTTACCCAAATAAGATAGACCTTTCCTGAAGTCTTTCTAAGCTATCTTAAGCTGGGAAATTGTTTCACTTTATCTTTTCCTGGGTTCTGTCACTCCAGAATCCATTTAGAGGCTTTATTTAATATTGTTTCTGGGGGAAACTGGGGAGAGCTCAGGAGATTTCCTGGCTTTTTTCTGCCATGTTGTCTCCACCTCCCAAAGGGCCCAACTCTGAGGGAACTTATATTCTAATGAAGAAAATTACACATAAAGAAAAAGAAGTGGGGGAGAGGAAGCAATAAGGAGGGTCTGTCTCTTTCTCTATGTTTCTCTCTTTGTCTCTGTCTCTTTCTTTCTCTTCTTTCCCTTTCTCCCTTCCAGCCATGTTCCTGGTCTTTGGGATTTAAAAATCAAGATTCTATGGCCATCTCATCTCAGAATTTTCCTCAGCACCTAGCTTCTCCAGAGTAAGGACTCTGGAATAGCCTATCATCCCTGCAACTTGATCTTCTTGGAATATCCCTTGATAACACTTACCTTTCTCCTGCCTTTGGTGAGTTTCTCCAGGAGTCTAGATGATAAGAACCACCCGGGTTGGCTTTTCTACATATTCCTCCCAGTTCTGTTACAGATTTTGTGGAGTTCAAAAGCATGCTTTCCATCATCAAATTTATATTATCTAGTATGAACCTTTTCTGTTGCACTGTGAGTCTAGCCTACCTGCCTTTTCCATCTCTTTTCTTCTCATTACCATGTTGTGGCACAAGTCCAAATTTGTTTCCTTCAATGTCTTTGAGTGTGAAAAAAATATCATAAACATCTTTAGAGGTCTTTTTTTTTCCCAGTTCTCATCCTCATTTCAGATTTATTTTAATTTTTTTCCCGTATGACTTTCTTTCTAGATTTCTTGATTTTTACCCTCTACTACTTTTCTGCCCTACAAAAATGATACTATTTATAATCTTTCATCATCATTCTCTGTAATAGTTTTTAAATGATTTTACATTCTAAATTTATCTTTCCTCTGTTAACCAAGTCTCTTCATCTGGTAAATGTCTAGTGTTTGTTTAATCAGGGTTTTTTAGGCTCTTTCAACTGCCTTGTTATTATAATGAATTTGCATAGGTTAAACTTTAAATGAAATTATTTTAACTAGTGTTGATGTTCTTTCATTTATCCACATCCCTTTGGAGATATTAAAAACTTAGACAAGATTGCATCTATTTTAATTGGACTGGTAATATGACAAGAGTGAAAGTGACAAAGGACAGTCTATGTGCACAGTGGGCATATTTATGATATTAACAGAATACAAGGAAGTTGCCCTTTGTTTAGACTCCCTCCCCTGTGGGTGAAATAATGGAGCACACAGAAAAGAATCTTACAGGATGAGCAGGTATATATGGGTTGTCATCCAAAATATTGAAACAAATACTCATATGGATAAGAACATAAAACTATTTGAGTCAAAAATCCTGGAGGATTATTTAAATCACCCAACCCCTTTTTTTCCTTAGTACCACTTAACAATTATTGTGGTAATAGTTCACATTTATATAATGACTAAAGTTTTCTTTTAATATTTTCTTTCGATAAACCAAAATCTGCTCTGCTACCTTTCTATCACTAGCACTACCTCCAATTGAAAACACAACAATAACAACACCATTTCAAATATGTAGTCAATCAAAACAAATTTCTACATTGTTCTTGTCCAGAAAAATATTTGTCTCATTCCACAATCTGAGTCCTTTCCCTCTCTATAAGGAGGTTGGTATCATGTTTCATTGTTAGTCCTCAGGAATCTTGGTTGATCATCGTGCTGATGACCATAAGAGTATACTATCACATTTATATGCAATAAATTGTTCATCCATTCTCCAATTTATGGGAACCCCCTCACATCATTTTTTGATACATTAAAAAAAAGCTAAAAATATTTTTTGCATATCCTTACAGTTTGTTTTGGTTAGGATTAAGCCTTCCCTTAACTCATTCTCTCTCTAGTTAACTTTCCCCTTCTCCCTTATCCCTCCTATTTCCTTGTTAGGTGAAATGTATTTCTGTACCAAACTCGTGTGTGTGTGTGTGTGTGTGTGTGTGTGTGTGTATTTCCTTCTTTTGACCAGTTCAGATAAGAGTAAAGTTCAAGTGTCAGTCACCTCCCCCCATCCTGTCTCCTAGGTTTGCAGAGATAGCTACTTGTGTATCCTGATCACATGAGATAAATTTCCCTAATATTCTTGTCTGTTCCCTCTTAGTGCATTTCTCTTCTCTCTTTCCACCTTTTTTTTTCCTGAAGATCATCGTGACATAATAGAACCAACCCCATAGAAGCAAGACTGCTTCTATGAACTTTGATGATGATAGGGTTTAAAGGGAACAAATGTATCTTCTCCCCTTCTTCTAATGTATGTGGTCTTTATCATTGTTCACTCGTGTTTGCATTTTTATGTTTTTCTTCACTCGAGTCTCTTTATCAGGAATTCTTGGAAGTAATATTTCATTAAAAGTCCATTAAAAAAATAGCAGCTATTTTTGTGGCATTGTAACCTGAAATGATGCCTACCAATTGAGGAATGGCTGAACAGGTTATGGTATATGAATGTGATGATATACTCCTATTCTATAGGAAATTAAGGGCATGGTTTAAAGAAAAAGCTTGGGAAGAACCATATGAACTGATAAAATGGAAGTGAGTGGAATGAGCAGAACAACCTACATAGTAACAGCAATGTTGTGAAGATAATCAACTTTGAAAGATTTAGTAACTTTGATCAAAATAACGACCCACCATGATTCCAAAAGACTCATGATAAAACATGCTATCCAGGTTTAGATTGGGGAAAAAATGATGAATTCAGAATTTAGATTAAAGTATATTTTTTCTTTTTTTTTAAACCTGGAAAATGCGGAAAATCATTTTGAATAACTATACACATTTGTAATAGGGTTTGTTTATGTTGCCTTCTCAACGAGTGGGGAAAGGATAGAATTTGTCATTTAAAAAGAATAAGCAATTCTTTAAGCTTAAAAAAATTGTCTATTCTCCACCGCCTTCCACAGTACTATACTCAGTTTTGCTGTGTAATTTTTTCTTGGCTTTAAGGCCATATCCTTTGCTTTCTGGGATACCATATCCCAAGTTCTCCACTCCTTTATACTGCTGGCTGTTAAATCATATTTTATCCTGACTATGGCTTCTCAATACTTGAATTCTTTCTGTCTAGCTGCTTGAAGTATTTTTTCTTTGACCTGGAAACTCTGTATTTGGATTATCATTTTCTTGGGAGTTTTCATTTCAGGAGGTTAACAAGTAGATGCTATCTATTTCCACTGTTTTCTGATTCTAAGAGATGTAGGTAGTTTTCTTTAAAAAAAACCAAAAACTTTCATGTATGATGTCTAGGTTTTTTTTGTTTTGACGTGACATTCAGATAGTCTAATGATGCTTAATTTTTTCTCCTCTTTTTATTTCCCTTTTCAGATGTTTTTGCTCTAAGATACCTTATATTCTATTTTTAATTGTATTTTAATAGTTTCTTTTTTTCTTTTTTTCCTAGATAATTCTGATCTTTGAGTATGGTCATCAAGGACTATAGAGGATGTTGACTTCTTTCAACTATGGAAAATAAGAAATAAAAATTCCTAAAATACCATTTAATTTTAAGAAAAAATGAAATTTTTCATACTTGATAGTCATAATTCATCTATTTTTCCTATGATTTCAAAGCCAACACTTTGAATGATAATACATCTTTTTACTAATCCTATAGGTGAAGTATTATAACCCCTCCCCACTCTTTTCTATCCAGATGTAGATGTAGCTATAGTTCTAGCTATATGTACAGATAATTATACCAATGTGTGTATGTGTTTACAGACACACACACACACACATGCACACACACATGTCTAAAATTTCCTACACTTATTGGTCTCCAACCTCTGCAAAAGAATGGAGAAATGTCTTCACTTATCTCTTCTTTTAGGCAATGCTTATTCTTTGTAATTTTATAAAATTCATTTTGATTTATTTTGGGTTTTTCTATTTTCATTATTGTAGTCATTGTATGTATTTTCATGGCTCTGCTTACTTCACTTAATTCATATAGTACAATTTACTTAGCTATTTGTCTAATAAATGAATATCTACTCTATGTCCAATTCTTTACTATCACAAAACATGCTGGTGTAAATCATTTAGTTGGTTTATCATTTCACTAGTATTTTGGCTTCTAATTTATCTGTTAATCATTCAAACTTGTTTTTGGAATTGTAACTTAATGCTTATTTATTTAAAATTATAAAGTATTTATTTTCTCTCCAAGTTTCAATATATGCACCTTTCTTTTTGTTTCACCTTTGCTATTTGCCAAAGTTCTATTTTTTAAAAATCCATGTTAATTTAATTTGGTCTTTAGTAAAAATGCATATTAAGTTAATCTTTTATTTTATTAATATGTATTTTGGGGATAAAATTTTGTACTTGATGACTACTTTAGATAAATTCTATAAAATTTTGGTAAACTGTTTTATCATTGACTCTTACATAATTTTAACCATGTCTGTGATTTGTTTTTTGATGCATTTCTTATTTATGTTTTAATTTTTAATTCATATTAGGGGTTTCTATCCTCTATTTGTCCTCTGGGAACTGATTATAATTGTTATTAAATTATTTTCCTAAAGCAAAGTTATCAAACACATGGGCCACAACACTCCCAAATTTAACCCGAACCAGAGCAATATATAGTAACATTTACAAAATAAATGAAAATATAGTGAAACATACATAATGTTAATATGTGATTTTTTAAATCAGTATGTGGCCTTCAGAGATCCTTATTTATGGTTTAGTGTCTCCATTCTATTTCCATTTGATACTACATCTCTAAAGAAAATGATTACTATTTCTACTTTTTTTTAAACATTTATTTGCAATGTCTGCAATTTAATACATAGTCAAGTTTTTAAAAGTTACATTAGAAATTAACACACACAAGTGTGTGGATTCATTCTTTAACAGTTCTGCTTTGAATATGCCTTAAGTTTTTTAGTTCTATTTTCTCCAGCAATTTATTCCACTATGTCTTTCCTGTTTTATTTATGTCTTCTAGTTTTGCCCAAACCTAAAAAAGTGACATTGACGTATTTTACTATTATTTGGTTGCTATCTATGCCTTCTTGTAGTTCAGCTAAATTTTCTATTATTAAGATAGATGCTATGAAAATTTTAATATATAAGTTTAATATTGATATTTGGTTATACCATATGGTTCCTTTTAACATAATGTATTTTTTCTCTATTTATACAGATGATTTTTGTTTTTACTCTGATACCATAATTTCAATTTCTGCTTTTAAAAATATTAAGTAGTAAATTTTCTTCTAGCCTCACATATTTGTTCTATACATAATTTTTCTTCACAAGCAGGATTATTGTTGGTTTTAAATTCTCTTCCCCTTCTTTTCAATATTCTACAATTTGTCACTCTTTCCCCTAGTTTTAGAGTATTAACCCTTTGATTCCTCTTTCTTTCTTTCTTTCTTTTATTTAGATTATTTTGTTGTTGTTTTAATTGTGGAACAGTTTTCTAAAGTGGATGCTTTAAATTTTTTCCCTTCATCACTTCTCTTTTCTTTCTGTCCATTCTAGATTTTAATTTCTTCATTCAAGGTTATTTTTTTCATGGGATTAGGACTTCTCAAGTATCAAATTTGAGATTCCCATTCTAAAGAATTTCTACTATATGCAGTTTTTGCCACTTATTTCTGTCTCCTACCCCTTTGTGCTTCTTCAGAATATAATTTTCCAGGAGGAAGTGACAATAAAAGGATTGTTCCATTGTAGAAATTTCCTTGTATCCCTTATCATGAAGGGAATTCAAGTAATTCATCCTCTTATACCCCTCTTAACAATTTTATTTCCAATTAATGAAAAGATTCCTACTTCAAGTCAAGCTTTTCTAGCCTTCTGGAATTAATTTGTTCCTTATAAGATGTGATTTTCCCTTCTCTTGAGACCTAGTCTTCTTCATGGAGCCATACAACTCCTTCAGATTAATGGTCTCTGTGAGAAACAAATCCCTGCAGATAATATCTACTGTAATGTCCCTATCATCCAGAACTGAATATATCCCACCACCCATGGTGTTCTTCACTTTGGGGATTTGGCTCCTTCCCATCACAAATTGATATTTTCAACTTATTTTTTTCCCTGTTTCAATAGCTCCCTTTGCCACTTTGTGCACTCCTTTATAGTCTTTCTTTATGCCGAGAAATCATAGGAGTTATTTTCCCCTTCTTTCTTTACTATTGACTTGATTAGAAAAATTCACACATTTTAGTAGTTAAATTTAGAAGATGCCTTAAGTCTTTTAGCTTTACTTTTCCTAGAAATTTGTTCAATTCTATGTTTTCCTTTTTGTCTTATAAGTCATCTCTCCCCTTTTATGCTTTCTCTCAGTTTTGCCCCACAAAAATGCATTAATCCTCCCCCTTTTTTCTTTTCCCTTAGCAATAGAAGTGCATGGGGCAGGTAATCAGGTGATCTTTCAGGCTGATTCTTCCACTGCCACTTATTTCATTCCTTAAAGCTATATTTTCATTGTTATTCTTCAGTTTACTTTTAGAAATAAATCAGTTAATTATCCCTCTGTTATATCTTTTTTTTTCTTTTAAAAAACTGCCTAGGTAGTTTTCTCTTAGTAGTCTTTTGAGATGCATTTTGAATGCCTTTGTTTTTTGGAATATAGTGTTTCATTGCTTTCTACATTTTCTGGTTAGCAAAGAACAGACCTGTGCCACTTAAATTCCCTGTCTTTTATATTTGAAGGTCTTTCTACTGGTTGATTACAAAATTTGTTGTCTGACTTTGGAATTGTGAAATATTAATCATTATGTTTCTTGTACTTTGAAGCGTAGTTTTGTTTTGTTTTGTTTTCTTGCAGATGATTTTGGAATTCTTTTGGTTTGGTGTTCTTTTTCTCTGCATTCAAAAGTTCTGGGGAGTTTTCTTGTATGATAGCATTGTTTTTTTTTTTTACTTACATTTTCTTCTAGAAGATCTATGATTCTAAAGTTACCTCTACATAGCTTGACAAGTTCAGTGTGTTTTGTTTGTAAAGAGATCATATTTTTTTAATGTCAGTTCTCCTCTTTCGCTTCCATATTGCCATTCCCTTAAGCAGATATGTTATTCTCGTTCAGTTGTTCTCTCTTTTGCTTCTGTGGAGAAACTTTCCATTGAGGATTCAAGTTTTCAATTCCACTAATTATTTTTGCTGTTCAGGCCATGCGTCATGCAGTTTGCTCCCTTTTAGCTTCTCCTTTCAACATTCTGATTTCTTTCTTCAACCATAAGGGGAACATCCTTCTGTGTTCTCATCTTATCTTGGGAATTCACCAAGTCTTTTGTTTCAGCAGTGATTGTTTCAAATTATTTTATCTACCATTATTTATTTAGAGATGTTTCCATTAGCTTTCCTTCAACTATCTTAATGGCCATTTTGCTTTCTGTTTTAATATTTCCCCTGTTCATTTATCTGTGTGGGCTTTAGGTTTTTAACTGAACTTTTCCTTCAGAGATTTTTGGCAGAGTTAGTCCTTTTTTCCGTATAGTCTTCTATTGTTAATTTCCTGATACCTTCTCATTTGATGACAGGTCCCTGGGACTAGACCACAACACAGTCTCAGACTCCTTCCATTTTAGGGAATTCACTCTACCCCAAGAAGCTTCTGTTAAGGGACAGAATTTGTCCCAGATGGATGTTAGTTTTCCTCCTTTCAGTGTTTTAGTAATTCTAGAGACCTACCCAAGTTCTTTGTTAGAGCATTAATACCCCAATAGCACATATTGTTGACTCAGGTATAACACTCTGCTTTTTTGCTCAATCTCCCCCCTCTTTTGCAAGTGAATGGGCAGATTTAAGATCTGCTGCTTGTGTGCGCTGAATGGTGGTGTGAGGATAGGACAGAAAGTGTTGAGAGACTACAGCAGTAGCAGAAAAAATGCTGACTTGATCCTAGAGCAGTAGATGGTGGATTTGTTTTGTGTCCCTCCATATGTCATTGGCTAAGGAAGAACTGGAGGAGGCAACATGGAGTAAGTTAGAGATTAGTATTCTCTTCTGTTAATTCATTAAAAAAAAAGTTATCTCTTAAGCCTATTGACATCTTGTCCTATGAAGAAAGCTGTAATTGTTTTTCCTCTAGTTTATAATGCTTTTTTTTGTTTGTTTAGGAAAGATTTTGCGGGTTAGTTGAGGACTGGGAAGAAATGTTCTAATTTTTCAGATCTGTGTGCAAAGATGTCATAGAACTCAATGTATTCATAGTGTAAGGGTTTAGAGATGTTTTTGAGAGAAACCTGAAGTGGAATGATTAATCCTTCAAAGTAACAAAAAACAAAACAAAACAAACAAAACCAAGAATTTATTGTATTCTAAATAGAATTGAGATATATCTAATAGTAAACTCTGTGAAAGTGAAATGAGATTAAGTTATTGTTGATATGAATGTACCAAACCTTGTTGTTTTCAATTAAAAAGCAAGTATCAAATGAAGACAATACAGGGAAATTATCAGACTTAGAGTCTGTAAAAGTATTTCCTTTAGCACAGTTATATGTCTTTTTATTTCAGTCATGCCAACATATTTCTGCTTTTAACTTGACATATAGATGAAATTTTGCAAATAAGGGTATATTTTAAAAAAAACACAATAGTGTTTGCTTCTATTTTACTGAATAAAAAAGTTTTGAAAATTACCTTTAAAGTTAATAAAGAATACTATTCCTTTGAAATTACATTGTGAAATTAATTGAAACAATAACTTTAGCAAAATATCAGGATATAAAATGAAAGCACAGAAGTTACCAACAAAGACCAGCAGGAAGAAAGGTAGAGAAATATTACATAAAATAACAAAACAATATATAAAATATTTAGCAGTCCAGCTACCAAGATAAACAGAGGAGCAATGTGGATAAAATAATATAACCTCTTTGAAAAATAATATTCTGAAATGATTGAAGACAGAGTAATTGCCCCTGATTGGGCTGTGTCAATATAATCACAATGACAATTAACTAAATTAATTTTTGGATTCATTTCCATAACAATCAAACTAACAAAGTGTTTCCTTATGGAATTTGAACAAATAATAACAAAATTCATCTGGGGGAACACAAAGACAAGAATATTAAGGATAAAAATAAAAATAAATGGGAAGGAAGGGAGCCTACCAGTACTGGATGTCAAGCTATACTATAAAATAGTAATCACCAAAATTGTTTGGAATTCATTACAAAATAGAAAGGTTAATCAACAGAACAGATTGGATATATACTAAGCAAAAGCAAACATGCAAAATGGCTTAGTGTTCAACAAATTGCAGATCACAAGTAGAAGAGTAGAGACTTACTACTTGGTGTATGGGGGAGATGTACTGATGAGACAGGGAAGAATCCATGAGAAAAATGGAACCATTTTGGTTTTGGCAGACATTAGGTAAAGATCAGCATATGACATGATATATCACAATACATTCCAAATATATACAGAAGCTAGATATAAAAAAAAATACAACAAAGAAAAATTTGAGAGCCAAGGAAAGATTTTGTGACTAGGGATAGAGGAATAATTCAAAAACAAAATTTAAAAAAGGTGGTGGAAGACAAAAGGGACAAATTCGATTTCACCAAATTGGAAAAGTTTCTGTACAAATAAGATATATTCAATTAAAAATAGAAGAGAGGTAACTGACTGAGAAAAAAAATTTGGAGTAAGTTCATCTTATAAAGGTCTAATATATACTGTATGTGGAAAAAAACTGATTGAAATATCTAATACCAAGTGACAAATTAAATGGCTAAATGGTCAAAACTATGAACAGGTAATTTTCAAATGAAGAAATACAGTTTCTACAATCTAATGAAACAATCCCCTCAAATATCATTAAATTATTCCTTACCTTTGACTCAGTGATATCATTATTAATGCATTACAAAGAATGAAAAGAAAGGATCTTAGATACAAAAAACTTCATAACAACACATTTTGTTGAAAAAAGAATTTGAAAATAATGGGGCATACACATCAATATAGAAATGACTGAAGAAGTTAAGGTATAGGGATGTAACAGAATACTATGGAAAATAAATTATAAAATGAATGGATTCCTAGAAGTTGGGGAAGACTTATATGAACTAAGGTAAATTAAACTGTACAGAACCAGAAGAAAAAAAAATTATATGCAATGACCACAAAATTATAGAGCAAACAGACATTGAAGACTTATGAAGCTTGGTTAATGAAATAACTAATCATGATTTCAGGGATATAAATTATGAAGCAATGATTTAGTAGAACTACAAAATGAGATACATTTTGAGGCTTGGTCAAGGTATCAATTTGTTTTGCTTGACTATGCTTATTATTACAAGGGAAGATTTATTTTAATTGAGGAAAAGTCATTTGGGGAAAATAGTGTTAATAATGCAGTGAGAGAGATTGAGAGACACAAGAAGAAGAAGAAGAAGAAGAAGAAGAAGAAGAAGAAGAAGAAGAAGAAGAAGAAGAAGAAGAAGAAGAAGAAAAGAAGAAGAGAAAGAAGAAGGACAAGGAGAAGGACAAGAAGAAGGACAAGAAGAAGAAGGACAAGAAGAAGGAGAAGGAGAAAAGAGATTGTCAATATAGCATTTTTAGTTTTTAACACACAGAAGAGAACAAAAGAGAATTCAAAGGGAGAGATAAGTAAAATAGCTTTAAAAACAATTTGTTGAATTAAATATAAAACAAATTAAAAAAGCAAATTTCATATAATAGAGATTCATGTTTTAATATGTAATACCCTTTTTTCTTATTCTTTTTATAATGTAATGTTCATTTTTTTGTGTTGTTAGACTACTAAAAAGTTAGACTATGAAGTTCAAATACAAAAAAGATAGAAATTTAAATTTTGAAAAAATATATTGTGCACCTAAGATTATTTTATTTATTCTTATTAACTCCCATACTATTTAGTTTTAATTTTTTCTAAGTGAAAATAATTTCTATTCTAAAAATGCCTCTCAAATTATTATCCATTATTGATATTTTGTTATTTACACATCTCTTCCTTCATTTGAGATTTTATTTAGATAAAAACTCAGTAAAATTCAGTCAATAATAGAAATCTCTAATCACTTTATTGTTTTACATATTTTATTTTTATTTCTGAATACATGCCTCTAGAATTGATAGAAGCATTGGTACTGCATTCCTTCCCACTAAAAACCAAGACTCAAAACATGAAGTTAATATCAGATATGGTAATTATCCCTAACTCCAAAAGAGAGCCAAAAAGAGATGTCAGAGATAATAATAGACATTTACATAATGATTGAAGGTTAGCAAGGGAACACACACACACACACACACACACACACACACACACATGCATACACACACAATTTGAGCTTCACCATAAACATCCAAGAAGGTTATTACAGCAAATATTATTATCAACATTTAACACATGAGGAAACTAACACTGGGAGAGGATAAGTGAGTTTTTCACGGTCACACAATTAGCAAGATATGTAACTTGTTTTTCTAACTTCAAGATCAGCATCATGGTTATCACTACATCTCTAGTTGTTGTTTTTTAGTCATTTCAGTCATGTCCAGCTCTTTATGACTCCATTTGGGATTTTATTGACAAAGAGACTGTAATGATTTTCCATTTCCACCTCCAGCTCATTTTACAGATGAGGAAATTAAGACCAACAGGGTTAAGTGACTTACACAAAGTCACACAGTTTCTTCATCTTTTTTTTTTTGCTTTTTGGTGAGGCAGTCAGGGTTAAGTGACTTGCCCAGAGTCAGACAGCTAGTAAATGTCAAGTGTCTGAGGCTAGATTTGAGCTCAGGTCCTCCTAACTCCAAGCCAGAGTTGTGCCATCTAGCTGCCCCTCACACAGTTATTATCTTAAGACAAATTTGAACTCATAGAGAGGATTCTTTCTGACTTCAGGCTCAGCACTCTATTCACTGCATCACCTAGCTGCCCTGTATCTCTACAGGTGCTAAAACATATTGCAGTCCAGAGTAGTAGTCCTCTCTTCTTTTCTCCATTTGGTAAGAGTCAGTCTTGTGGAAAGAAGAAAATACCTCAGCATTTAAGCTTGTCATCTTAAGTATTAGGAAGATTATCCAAAATTTGCAAATAATGGCTCTATTGTAGATAGTTGACTTTGTAAGGAACTCTGGCATCTTTGCCAAAGCAATATTGTCCAACTCATTTGTTTTGCAAAGATTTCCCACGAGTTTCTATCCCTTTCCTTCCTTCAGCTTTATAGCATCCACCGTACTAACCTCGTTGGAGAGGAGGACGGACTAACTTTTACCTCTATCAGGTCATTAAATCTTGTAGGTAGAGCCACTTGTCCCATTAGATGCATATGTCTTTCTAATCACATTCTTTGCTCCATCTCACAAGGTGGGGGTTTTCCTTGAACCTGCCTTAGGAATACAGCCGTAAGAAGTAAAAGTTTTTCAAGGTCACTGCCTCAGAGAAACTTGGAGAGAAAATTCCTCCTTATCCAAAATACTTCCCCCTACAGCACTGACTCATTTTTCTTTTCCCACGGAGGTAAAGAATGGCCTAGATTTATTTAATCTTTTCTCTTCTTTGGGAGAATAATAATTTTATTTATCAATAAAGTCTCATTGGTGAATCCCAAATCCCCCACGACTGACTGAGTTGAGCAAATTAGAAAAGGGAATAACCATAGTCAAGCTTAACTGCTTTTAATTTTTCCCAAGAAAAAAACCACATCATGAATGCTATTTTATAGAATGTGGTTTCGTTTTAAGAAACTGAAGTCAAAATAAAGAAAGAAACAAATTTTAAAGGAAATACAGAATGTTATATGTTATTTCAGAAAAAGGGCCAGGGCAACTTGAGAGACACAAAGATAGAAATTTTACCTTTTCTAATTTTCACCTAATTAGACAGTACAGTACTTTAACAGCATCTGTCCTGGTTAAAGTAGTGGCAATAGTAGTAAAAGTGATAGTATAAGGGGTGTTGTGAGCTATTGTTCCTAATCCTGGAAGAGGTTCTTTTATCACTTTTCTTTCTTCTTTTCCTCTTATACTTCAGACCTTCATGACTAAACTTTCCTTGTGCATTTTTCTACTTCTTGGAAGACTTAAGCTTACTGTCCTATATGATGAAAAAAGAAAGATACTACCTTTTTTAGAAATGGGCAAAGCTCTATGGTTCCTAGGGCCTTAATACTAGAGTATTACTCTGATAACTAGTAGACATTGAAGGAGGTGGAGACAAGGTGGCAGAGAAAAACCAGGAGATTGTCTGAGCTCACTACAGTTTCCCTTAAAAAATGTTAAATTAAGCCTCTAAATGGACTCTGGAGCAACAGAACCTACAAAAAAGATGAAGTGAAACAATTTTCTAGCTTAAGATGTAGAAAGACTTCAGGAAAGGCTTAAGTCTCACTTGGGTAAAAGGTGAGCTCAGTCCAGCTCAGACTGTGTCAGGGCAAGGCAGTGGGAGGCTCTTAGACACAGTACAGATAAGCAACCAAGGCCCCTCAGTCCTGCTTTAGCAGGCCAGTGGTACAATAGTCTAGCTGTGAGGTCTCCAGCCTTAGCACAGAAGACAAATTGAAAACTCCATAAGTTACGGCACAACAGGAATGACTAGGCTGGGCCAAACTAGTGCTCTAGGCAAGCTGCCAGCATCTGAGACCCTGATGCAGAAAGCCAGTGATAGCCCCCTGGCCCCAAGTACAAGAAGGTTAGGATACTGCTCCCTATATCTCAAAATCAGAGCTCAATTTTAAAAGCCTTAAAAAGACTTAAAAATGAGCAAGAAGCAAAAAAACAAAAAACAAAACAAAAAACCTTGACCATCAAAAACTAATGTAGCAACAGGAAAGATCAAAATGTGAACTTAGAGGAGGACAACAATATCAAAATGCCTATATGTGAAACGTCACATAAGAATATAAATTGGTCTCAAGCCCAAAAAGACTTTTGAAAAGGCTCAAAAAGGATTTTAAAAATTAAGTAAGAGATGTAGAAGAAAATTAGGGGAAGAAATGAGAGTTATGTAAGGGAGAGGCAAGAGCTTGGAAAAGGAAGCACAAAATTTGACAAAAGAAAACAACTCCTTAAAAAACAGAATTGGCCAAATGGAAAAGGAGGTACAAAAGATAACTGAATAAAATAAAATGGAATTGAGCAAATGGAAACTAATGAATCTGTAAGACATCAGGAATGAGTCTAGCAAATTCAAAAGAATGAAAAAAATAGAAGAAAACTTAAAATACCTCCTTGGAAAAACAACTGACCTGGAAAATAGATCTAGGAGAGATAATTTAAGGATTATTGAACGACCTAAAACCATGATTAAAAAAAAAGACCCCAGAATGCATCTTTAAAGAAATTGTCAAGGAAAACTGTTTCACTATCTGAGGACCAGATGGCAAAATGACCATTGAAAAAATCCACCAATCACCTCCTGAAAGAGATCCCAAAATAAAAACTTCAAAGAATATTGTAGCCAATTTCTAGTATTATTAGGTCAAGAAGAAAGTACTGCAAGCAGCCAGAAGAGTACAATTCAAATATCAAGAAGCCACAGTCAGGATTACACAAAACCTAGCCCCTTCTATGTTAAAGGATTGGAGGGCTTGGAATATGATATTCCAGAGGGCAAAGGAGCTTGGATTATAAGCAAGAACCAACCACACACTGATGTTGAGCACACTTTTTCAAAAGAAAACATGGATATTCAATGAAATAGGGAACTTTCAAATTTTCCAGATGGAAAGACCAGAGCTGAAAAGAAAATTTGATTTTTAAATAGAGGACTCATGAGAAGTATAAACAGGTAAACAGGAAAGAAAAAAAATATTATTCAATAATTAAACTCTTTACATCCTTACATGGGAAAATGAGACTTGTAACTCTTAAGACCTGTGTTTATATTAGGGCAGTTAGAAGGAGTACACATAGACAGAGGATATATGTATAAGTTGACTTCGATGTGATGATATTAAAAATAATGTCTTGAAAAAAGATTGTACTAGGAGAAAAAAGGGGGAGGCAGAAGAGGATAAATGGCACCACACTAAGAGACACAGAAGACCTCTTACAGTTGAGGGAAAGAAGAGAGGGGATGAAGCTGAAAAAACATTTTTTCACACAAATAAAGTCAGATCTAAATAATTGGAAAAAAATATCAGTTGCTCATGGTTAGAATGAGCTATTATAATTAAAATGAACATTCTACCTTAATTTATTTACTTATTCAGCACCATAACAATCAAACTACCAAAAATTATTTTATAGAGCTAAAAAAAATAATACCAAATTCAACTGGAAGAAAAATAGGTCAAGAATATCAAGGCAATTAATGAAAAGAAATGCAAAAGAAGATACTAGCTGTACCATATCTAAAACTGTGTTATAAAACAGAAAACGTTAAAACCATTTGGTACTGGCCATGAAATAGGGTGATATATCAGTGG
This sequence comes from Phascolarctos cinereus, assembly GCF_003287225.1. Lineage (NCBI taxonomy): Eukaryota > Metazoa > Chordata > Mammalia > Diprotodontia > Phascolarctidae > Phascolarctos > Phascolarctos cinereus. The sequence goes on from NW_027555847.1 coordinate 240,634,464, forward strand.
AATAAGTTAGGTACACAAATTACAATACTTAATGGCTACAGTAATCTACTGTTAGATAAATCCAAAAACTCCAGATTCTGGTATATGAACTTGCTATTTGACAAAACTTCTGGAAAACTAGAAAATAGTATGGCAGAAACTAGGCGAAGACCAACATCTCACACCGCATACCAAGACAAGGTCAAAATGAGTATATAATTTAGACATAAACGGTGATACCACAAGAAAATTAGGAAAGCAAGGAATACTTTACCTTTCAGATCTAGGGAGAAGGGAAAAATATATGACCAAACAAGAGATAGGGAGAGTATCACAAAGTGTAAAACAGGCAATTTTCATTATACTAAATTAAAAAGCTTTTGTACAAGCAAAATCAATGCAACCAAAATTAGAAAGAGAGCAGAAAGCTGGGAAACAATCTCTATAACCAGTAGCTCTGATAAAGGTCTCATTTCTGAGAAATACAGAGAACTGAGTCAAATTTATAAGAATACAAGTCATTGATAAATGGTCAAAGGATATGAACAAGCAGACTTAAGATGAAGGAATTAAAACTATCTGTAGTCATATAAAAAATGCTCTAAATCACTATTGATTACAGAAATGCAAATTAAAACAACTCTGAAGTACCACCTCACATCTATCAGATTGGCTAATATGACAGAAAAGGAAAATGATAAATATTGAGAAGACATGAAAAAAATGCAACATTAATGTATTGTTGGTGGAGTTGGGAACTGATCCAACCATTTTGGGGAGCACTTTGGGACTATATCTAAGGCACTATAAAACTTTACATACCCTTTGATCCAGCAATACCACTACTAGGTCTGTATCCTAAAGAGATCACAAAAAAGGGAAAAGGGTCCAAAATATACAAAAATGTACAAAAAATATAGCAGCTCTTTTTGTGGTGGCAAATAATTGGAAATTGTGGGGATGACCATCAGTTAGGGGATGGCTGAACAGGTTGTGATATATAAATATAACGAAATATTATTGTGCCATAAGAAATGACAAGCAGACAGATTTCATAAAAATCTGGGAAGACTTGTATGGACTGATGCTAAGTGTAGTGAGCAGAATGAGGAGAATGTTGTACACAGTAGCAATATCATAGTACAATGATCAGCTATGATAGATTTTGCTCTCTCAGAAATGATCTAAGACAATTGCAAAAAGACTCATCTTAGAAAATACTACTGATATTCAGAGAAAACTTTGGAATCTGAATGAAGATCAAAGCAAGCTATTTTTACTTTTTTCTTTCTTATGTTTTTTTCCTTTTGTTCAGATTCTTTTTTCACAACATGACATATAGAAATATGTTTAAAATGGTTGTACATGTATAAACAATATCAGATTGCTTGCTGTCTTGGAGAGGGGGCAGCAGAGATGAAAGAAGAGGGAGAAAGGGAGAAAAAATTGAAACTCAAAATCTTGAAAACTATCTGTACATGTAATTGGAAAAAAATAAAATACTATTAAGTGGGGAAATAAAATGGTAAAATATGTATGAGGTGAAAGAAAGAGTAATAAATATTGAAAGGAACCTAACCTAGGATTTCTAAAGAAACAACATTCTTCCAATTCTGAAGCCATGCCTACTTGTCATTTTTATAGCACAATAATAGTATTACATCACAATCATATGCCACATTTTGTTTGGTCATTCCCCACTTGATGATCATCCCCTCAATTTCGAGGGTTTTTTTTTTCCACCACAAAAAGAGCTGCTATAAATGTTTTTGTACAAATAGGACCCTTTCCTTTTTCTTTTATCTCTGAAATACAGGCCTACTAATGAAATTGCTGTCTGAAAGTGTATATGCAGTAAGAAATAAACTTCAAAAGAACAAAATTAAAACTCTGACGATTGCAAATGATGATTTAATAATGTAATCTGGCAGCCAAAAATCTAATGTGATATTAGGTAACCCTGAGAATTTTCATATTCAGGAATTGGATGGTGACAGTCCCACTGTATTCTGTCCTAGTTAAATTTTATCTAGAGTATTTCATTCAATTCTGGGTACCATATTTTAAGAGATATAATGATAAACTGGGTATTGCCTAGAGGTAAGCAACAAGGATGGTGAAGGGACTCAAGATCACACCACATAAGAATTAGTTGACAGAACTCAGGCAGGTTAGCTTGAAGAAGAAGAGACTCAGGGCCCAGAGAAGAGCTGTCTTTTATATAGTTGAAGGACTTTCATGTAGCATGCTGGGCTCTATATCTACCTGACATCGAATACAATTCTTTTACTTAAAAAAATTCCTGATGTTTATTTTTTAGACTTCCTTTTAATCATTTCAGTCCATTAATACTGGAGCAATTTGTTGTAGCACCTTTGAATAACATATACTCAATTTAGTGCATTTAAAGCTTTTGATAATCTGGGTCTTTCTTAACTTTCTGCCAGACTCCTCATTATAAAATTTAAGGTAGATTTTATTAATTTAAAAAATCTTTATTGCTATTCCTCATGTTGCATTCCATCTCTAACTTCTGTATCCCATACATATCATTCCTTCCTCCCCTAGTTATACACAAGATCCTTGAGGTCAGGTACTGTTTTCCCTTTTTGTTACATCTCTAACATTTACCATTATATCTAAAAAAATAATAAACTCTTAATGCTTGTTGATCTCATTCTTATTTGACACTAGCCAGTTATAAGAGCTTAAAAATTGAAGCAGAGGTGACAGCTGGTAAAATTTCTTGAAAAATAACACTTTTAGAGAACATTTAAAATTGTGCCAATTTATGAATTACTTAAATTTGGAATTCTGGTAAGTATAGTTTCTTTAGTGAGAGTTAACTCTAATTCACTGGCACAAAGTCTTTCTGTGTCCTACACAGAAATACATAAACGGAGAACCTTAAAGCATCTACTATTATAGGTTCATTTTCTAAATTAAACTGGAAAATTGTTTAGTAAGCCTACCTTATCCAATGATAAATTTTTCTGAAGTTTTAACTTGCTACTTAACAATCTTCAAACATAATTTAGAAAAAAAGGAGTCTTCGAGAAAGGGAGGCTTCCACATAGCATGAATGAAGTATTGGCCTTTCAAATAATTTGTTAAATTGTAACTCTGAATAATTCAAACTTGCCACAGAGTGTTGTTATTGTTGTTGAACATTTTTTCAATCCTGTGTGACTTTTTGTGACACCATCTGGGGTATTCTTGTCAAAGGTACTAGAGTGGTTTGGCATTTCCTTCTTCAGTTAATTTTACAGATGAGGAAATGGAGGCAAAGAGAGTTAAATGGCTTGGCCAGGGTCACATAGCTAGGAAGTATCTGAGACCTGATTGGAATTCATTTTTTCCTCACTCCAGGCCCAATGCTGTATCCACTGTACCACTTAGCTGCCCCTTAGTTGCACAGTAGAGGAAGTAAAAATGTGAGCATTTTGTTCCTATACCATAATGAAATATGTCTTAGCCATAGTTGTCTTAATGAGAATATATTATATATTTATATAGTATTTCATTTACCATATTCAAAATGGAAGATTAATAAAAAAGCAAAATTCATCAATAGATAGTCATACTGTATCACTAGCTTAACATAAGTCAAAAACCACAAAATAAGTTAAAATTTAAGGAAACAAATATTCTGTTTCTAATTGTGCTAGTAACTATCCATGAGATGTGGAATGAGTTACTGAATGCCCCTTGAACTTACATTCCTCGAAGTTAGAGAGAGACAGACAGACAGACAAAGAGAGAGAGAGAGAGATTGAGAAACAGAGAGAAGACAGAGATAGACATAGAGACAGACATAGACAGACTACATCATTGCTAAGTTCTTTACTTCCATATATCTCTTTGCCTAGAGGTAACTTGATGCAGTAGAAAAAATACCTTGAAGTTGAGACATGTTTTCAACTTCTTCCTCAATGTTACCTTTATCAAGTTTCTGAGTCTGTTTTGTAATCTAAAAAATGGAAATAATTGTTCTTGCACTCCTTCTTCTATAGCATTATCATGAGGAAATTATTTTGTAAACCATAAAAGGCTCTCTTAGACAGTATGCTCATACAAAAGTGACATAACCTTGAGAGTCAAGAAGAAAAGAACTTAAGTAATACACATATTACTTATTTGATTAATAATATGTCAGTCAAGCTCTCAATACCCTAGGCAGCTCTCTACAAATAACACTAAGATTAATATATGGATACTCTTGCTGAACTCCATCACTGGATGGATTTTCTCTTGGTGGGGTCCTATACCAATAAAATAACATCAGAAGCAAAGGGTCATTTATATATGCAATACTATTGTTTCATATGAATGTACTGGGATAAACCAATGATAATAGAGCATGCAAACATCCTAAAAGGATTCTTATAATGGTCCACGGTGAAAATCATATAAGAATCATAGTGTTTCCTTTATGAGCACTAATTTTTATAGGAGTTATGGAAAAAATCAAGAGAATCCATTAGAGAATCACTAGGGTTAATAAAAATCTTTGAAAGGAGAAAGTTTTGGCAAGTAACATTTTGTTCCCATCTGCAGTTAGGAGAGAATATGCTGAAGTTTTAAATTGTATCAAGGACAACTTAACACAAATAAGGGAAAATATGCTGACTTATTGGGTGGTGCATAATATACTAGGCTGTTCAAGAGAGATTTTAAGGAAGAGAAGTGACACTCATCTGTCTAAGATGGTTATACTAAGCCTTTCTGGACGCAGGAAAATAGGCAAGTGAAGCTTATTCAGCTGGATTGGAGCCATAAATATCTAAGATTTAATCTAAAACTTATATTGGAGGATGCCTTCATCTTGTCTCTGTGATATTTGGGATGGAATGGATTCTATTTTGAAAAAGGAATGAACATGATCAGCAAGATGGTGGAGTAGTTGTTTTCCCCTTAACAAGTGATTTCACTGCTATAGAGAATGCTTAGATGAGGAAAATCCTTCTGCCAGTGTAGGTTGGTTCCTTCTCTGTAATTTATAGTCAGAGAATTGTAAGGAACTACAGGTAGTGACTTGTCTTGAGTCATACAGCATTTTGTGTCAATACCAAATTCAAAAGAAGGAAAATGTGCAAAATTTAAAATGAGCAAAGATAAAACCACAAAACATAAGAAACAGAATATGGTGTTTTATTAAAAAATAACAAAACTCTTAAATTACTGAATTACTTTGAATTCCCACTCAAGGACATCGTTTTAAGCCCATATCAATGCTGCCAACCCAACTGGTATATTTAATTTAACAAGAATGTGCTAAGGGACACTTATACTTACCTCTCAGTTCCAATGACTCAATGGGAACCTTATCCCAACCAAAACTGGGCGAAACCACTGATTCTGCAAAGAGAAGGAAGTAAAAAGAGGTAGAATTGGGGAGAGTTAGGGAGTACAGAATAGAATTGGCTAGAAGAGGAGCCCATAAGGACTTCAAAGGCTAAAGGAATGGGAATTTTTAACTCCTGTACAATGAATCTTCTTCACACAGAATTGATTCAGGGTAAGGAGCTAGACAAGCTTCCACGTCTGTAGAACTGATGAGGTTAAGCACACTTAGTCTCATGGTCTCCTAACCAGTGGAAAGGAAAGAAGCCAACAGGGAAGAGGGAAGCCAGGGACTAGAAAAAAAAGGTTAAAGAATTGCTTTCCATTTTCCCAGTATTTTTTCATCAGAAAATCTGTTCTCTAATCAATTTAGATTTTTTTTTGTGTTGACTTTATTTCTTATTCTTCCTTATCTAGTCCATTTAACAAAAATGATAAACACATGTGTACCTGACATTAACTGCAGTATTCCAATCCCACCATCCATTCCTGCAATAAATGGAGGGAAGGGGAGAATTTGTTTTCTCAGCAGTGCTCAATTTCCTTCTTTTCTATTTCTTCAACTTACATTGCTGAGGTTATTGTGTCTATTTGTTTCCTAGTTCTAATTAATTAACTTTACACTGGCCCATGTAAATCTCTGAAGTTTTCATTTTTATCATTTCTTATGGCAGAGTAATAAATCATTCAATCCTTGTTGCATTACAATTTGTTTAGCCATTCAACAGTCAATATCATCTGATTTATTTCTACTTCTTCATTGGTTGTTGTCCTTATTTCTCTATTCTCAAAGATGATAAAGATGGCATTGCTATATTTGGGTTAAGGTACAGTCTGTGGCTGATCGGACCAATATGAGCTCGGAAAGCTTGACCACAGGTTGAGCACAATAGTCCATAGGAACATTTGGAGTGGAGATGTCTCTGAATTTTCACCTCTCATGTTTCGTTTGACCTACAGTGTTTCTTTTTTTGACCTTCAGTTCTGCTTTGTTCATAGAGCACAGCACCTTCTTTGATGCAGGCATACCTTGCTGGGCTGTCCTGTGCCAGTGTCTCTCATGTTTCACAGTCAACTCCAAAGGTCTTCAGAGAGACATTGTATCACTTGTATCACTTCTGACCTCTATATTAGCACTTGCCTTGTCTGAGTTCTCCACAAAATCGTCATTTTAGGCAAACATATCTTTCACATTTGAACAGCATGGAGCTGCACTTGCTGCAGTAGTGTGTGAACACTTGGCAATTTAGCTCAAGAAAGTACCTCAGTGTCTGGTATCTTATCCTGCCAGGGGATCTTTGGAATCTCCCTAAGACAATTCAAATGGAAGCAATTCAGTTTCCTGACATGTTTCTGATAGACTGTCCATGTTTCACTAGCATATACCAATGAGGTCAACACCATGGTTCGTAGATCTTCGGTTTGGTAGGCAGCCCTAATACCTATTCTTTCCTATACTTTCCTTCAGAGTCTCCCAAACACTGAATTAGCTCTGTCAACATTGTGTCAATCTCATCATCTATGAATACATCACTGGAAAGTATACTGCCATGGTAAGTGAACTTATCGACAGCAATTCAAAATTTCTCCATTTGCTATAACTAATGGTTTAATATATCGTTTATGCAGTGTTGACTGGTGGAGAACCTCAGTTTTCTTGGGGTTGATTGCTAGGCCAAACTTAGCACAAAAATGTTGTCATAAGCATTTTGGGTGCATATGAAACTTTCTTTTTTCAACCTCTGGCTGAAGTTATTAATAGGATTGTACAGTAAAATTGCTCAGTCAAAAGATTATAAGCATTTCAGTAAATTTTCTGATATTCCATATTGTTTACAGAATAGTTGGAACAATTCACACCTCAACTAACAGTTTCTCCAGTCTTTCCATTTCCGCCAAATTGCTTTCCAGCTTTGTCTAAAAGATCTTTCATAAAGAATGATCTTTCCAAAGTTTTTTTTTGTTTTTTTATTCAATGATGACTGATCTGATGAATAAACTTTTTCTACTTCTCCTTTTGTAGCTGTCCTCCACTGCTTTACTTTTCTATTTTTTAAACCAGCATCATATAGTTTTGATGATTATTGATTATGTATAATTTGAGCTCATAAATTCATATTCTCTTTTCTACTTAAAAACATTTCCCTTTAGAGTCTTGGTTTTTTGTTTTTTAAATTAATTTTATTATTATTTTGTTTAGTTCTTTGATAGTTTCATTAGTATAGCAGTAAGTCTGTACTAAATTTCAGCAGAAATTTTGTTGTGTTGACACAGCCTGGCCATGAGAACTGAATATCCCTCCAAATATTTAAATCTATATGTATTCCAAAATGACTGTTTTGTAATTATATCTGCAGAGGTCTTGAGTTTCCTTTGGGAGATTGACACCTAGATATTTATGCATTTACTCATTATTTGTAATGGATTTCATTTTCTATTGCTTCTTCTGGATTCTGTCATTGCTATGTAGAAATTCTGTGGGTTGGTTTTGTTTTGTTTTGATTCCTCCTGTTTATTGAAAATATTAGTTATTTCAGTACCATTACTAAATCTTCAGAACTTTAAAATTTAAACACAAATATCAGGAATAGGTATGATTTTGTCTCTTTTCTAATATTTTTGCTTTTAATTTTGTTGTCAATAATAATGGGATTTGTAGAAATCAACAAAAATAAAAGTATCAAGAAAAGGTTATATGCTTGCTTTTTCCTGAATCTATGAGGATAGCTTATAATTGCAGACCAGTGTCTTACCACAAAACCTCAAAATGGGAGTGATCAGAATATTAAATGTGATAACAGTTTTAATAAAATAGAAGAGAACAATATTACACACCTTCTGTAGCTATGTTTCAGGTATGAATTCTTAATGAAACAAGGGACAATTTTATTCCATAAAATTGTATAGCTTTTAATAAACATAAGTAATACATCTAGGATAAGAAGGAAAGTGATCAGTTAAAAAGGCAAAAAAAAATTTCCACCCAAGTATATCTAATGAGTTTCTGGTATCCCAGGTAGAAACTAATAGAAATATATAAAATAAAAGCCATCCAACAGTAGATAAAAGATATGAGTATACTGTTCTCAGATTTTTTTCTATTAACTTATGAAAGCTTATGAAAGAATATTCCAAATCACTAACAGACAAGTTCTAATTAAAACAAATGCAACCTTGAGATTTCACCCCATATCCAGAAACACTGACTATAAGAACAGTCATTTTTGAAAAGGTAGGTACAACAATTCACTGTTAATGCAGCTGCAAAGTTATCCAACCATTCTGGAAAGCATTTTGGGATTATACCAAGAGAATGATTAAGATGTCCATACCTATAGAATTAGAGATATCTCTGCTTTTTATATATCTCTAGGAAGTCAATGATTGATTAAAAAAAAGAAAATCCTTATTCTGAGTTATTAAAACAACACTTATTTGTAGTAGCAAAGTCTACAAAGTAATTGACCACAAGTTGGGTATTGGCTAAACAAGTTGTAGAACAAGTTTTTTTTTTCTTTTCGATAGAAATCTTTTATTTATTTTTTTTTTAGTTTTCAACATTTATTTCCAAAAGATTTTGAATTCCAAATTTTCGCCCCATCTTGCCCCTCCCCTCACCCCAAGATGGCACACATTCTAAATACCCTTTTCCCCAGTCTGCCCTCCCTTCTATCTCTCCCCACCCCTTCTCTTATCCCCTTACCCTTCCACTTTCCTGCAGGGCAGGATAGATTTCTGTACCTCATTTCCTGTATTTCTTATTTCCCAGCTGCATGTGGAAACATTTTTTTTAAACATGTCTTTCTAAAACTCAGGGTTCCAAACTTCCTCCCTTCCTCCCACTCTACCCACCCTCATTGAAAAGGCAAGCAACTCAATAAAGGCCATACTTGTGCAGTTATGCAAAACACTTCCATAGTAGGCATGTTGTGAAAAACTAACTCTATTTCCCTTAATCCTATCCTGCCCCCCATGTATTAAATTCTTTCCTTTGACCCTGCCCCTCCTCAGAAGTACTTCCTTCTGATTGCCCCTTTCCCAATCTGCCCTTCTCTCTATCATCCCCCTGCTCCCTTGTCCCCTTCCTCCACTATTTTCCTGTAGGGTAAGACAGATTTCCATACCCAATTGAGTGTGTGTGTTATACCCTCCTTAAGCCAAATCCTATGAGAATAAGATTCCCTCATTTTCTCTCACCTTCCCCTGTTTCCTGTCCACTGTAAGAACCTTTTCTTGTCTGTTTTGTGCAACATAATGTATCCCATTCTACCTCTCCCTTTCTCCTTCTCCTAGTATAATCCTCTCTCACCCCTTAATTTTATTGTCCAGATATCACACCTTCATCTTCAACTCACCCTGTGCCCTCTATGTATGTATGTATGTATGTATCTATACATACATACATACATACATACATACATACATACATACATACAATTTTTTCCCCTCCCACTACCCTAGTACTGACAAAGGTCTCATGAGTTATAAATATCATCTTTCCATGCAGGAATGTGAACAGTTCAGCCTTAATAAGTCTCTTATGATTTCTCTTTCTTGTTTACCTCATTATGTTCCCCTTGAGTCTTGTATTTGAAAGTCAAATTTTCTATTCAGGTCTGGTCTTTTCATCAAGAATGCTTGAAAGTCTTTTATTTTACTGAATGACTATTTTTTCCCCTGAAGAAGTATATTCAGTTTTGCTGGGTAGGTGATTCTTGGTTGTAATCCTATCTCCTTTGCCCTCTGGAATATTATAAACTATGCCCTGTGGTCCCTTAATGGAGAAGGTGCTAAATCTTGTGTTATCCTGATTGTGTTTCCATGATATTTGAATTGTTTCTTTCTGGCAGCTTGTAATATTTTCTCCTTGACCTGGGAACTCTGGAATTTGGCTACAATATTCTTAGGAGTTTTTCTTTGGGGATCTCTTTCAGGAGGAGATTGGTGGAGTCTTTCAATTTCTATTTTGCCCTCTGGTTCTAAAATATCAGTGTAGTTTTCCTTGATAATTTCTTGAAAGATGATGTCTAGGCTCTTTTTTTGATCATGGCTTTCAGATAGCCCAATAATTTTTAAATTTTCTCTCCTGGATCTATTCTCCAAGTCAGTTGTTTTTCCAATGAGATATTTCACATTGTTTTCTAATTTTTCATTCATTTGGATTTGTTCTATTGTGTCTTGATTTCTCATAAAGTCTCTATCTTCCAATTGCTCTATTCTAATTTTTAAGGAAGTATTTTCTTCAGTAATCTTTTGAACTTCCCTTTCCATTTGTCTGATTATGCTTTTTAGGGCATTCTTCTCATTGGCTTTTTGGACTCTTTTGCCATTTGGGTTAGGCCATTTTTTTAAGGTGGTATTTTCTTCAGTATATTTTTGGGTCTCCTTTAGCAAGCTGTTGACTAGTTTTTTGTGATTTTCTTGCAGCACTCTCATTTCTCTTCCCAGTTTTTCCTCTACTTCTCTTACTTGCTTCTCAAAATCCCTTTTGAGCTCTTCCATTGCCTGGAATGGATTCATGTTTTTCCTGGAGGCTTTAGATGTGGGAGCTTTGACTTTGTTGTCTTCTTCTGGTTGTACATTTTCATCATCTTTGTTACCAAAGTAAGATAATATAGTCTTGACTCTTTTTGTGGGTTTGGTTTGCTTATGATCCCAACGAACTACTTGAGTTTTAAACTCTTTGTTAAGATAAGAGTCTGCTTCCAATGTGGAGACCATACTGTCTCAAGCTTCAGGGGTTTGTACTGCTGTTTTCAGAGATACTTCTAGTTATCTGTAAATATTCAGTTCTTCCAAGTTGGTATGATAAGGGGGAGGTGTTTACTCTTTTCCGGCCTGTGCTCTATTCTTTGAGTGACCTGCCACAAGCAGTCTTTTCTCTCTTGGAATTGTGGAAAGGTTTCCTCTCCACCGCCACTACAAGCTGTACCACACCAGGGCTCCTCCTCATCCCAGGACCGCCATCCAGAACTCAGATCCAAGCATGGGCAAAGCAAGAGACTCCTGCCTCAGCACCAGCAAAGAGATCCCTGAAGTCCCCCTCTGATCAGCCACTTGATTCTCCCTCAGTCTGTGGGCCGGAAGCTCAGAATGCAGCCACCACCCCGGAGCCTGCACTCTAAGCTCTGTGCTCTGGAATTGGCTTTGAGACCTATCTCCTATCTCAGCACCTCAGAAACAGACTTTTCTCACTGACCTTCTAAGTCGTCTGAGGTGTTCATGGATTGAGGAGTCTGGAAACTGCCACAGCTGTCTGTGATTCATTCCTCTGTGGCCTGCTCCAGGTTCGCTGTGGCCTGCGCACCCATGTTGAACTGAGCTCCTCTCCCCACCCGGCTTGATATGCCTTTCTGATCAACCATCCAGGCTGTCTTTGGGCTGGAAATTAGTTTTACTCTGTCTTTTTGTGGGTTCCGCTGCTTTAGAATTTGATTAGAGCCATTTTTTTTTACGGATATTTGGAAGGTTTTGGGGGAGAGCTCAAGCAAGTCACTTCTTTCACACGCCATCTTGGCTCTGCCACCTAGAACAAAAATCTACTGTAAACCTTCAGTGACTAATAGAAAAATGAAGTGAGTAGAACTGAAAAACCAATATACACACAATTTACACAAATTCCAATGTAAACAGGAAGAGCAACAAGATGACAATAAAAAATGAATACTGTGAAATTATAATAACCAATCTTGGAACCAAAGAAGAAATATAATAAGGTATATCCCTTGTTTCTTTACCAGTGTTAGAAAAAGTGAATATGGAATGCTACATCTAATGCGAAGCATAAGTGATATGTGGATGGAGCCAAGATGGCTGAGCAAAAGCAGTGACTTGCTTGAGCTCTCCCCCAAACCCCTCCAAATATTACAAAATGGCTCTAAACAAATTCTAGAACAGCAGAACTCACAAAAAGACAGTGTGAAACAAATTCCTAGCCCAAGACAACCTGAATGGCTGATTGGAAAGGTCTATTATACCAGGCTTAGAGAGGAACGGAGTTCAGTTTGGGCCATACCAGCAAAGACCAGGCCTCAGCAATCCTAGAACAGGCTTAAGAGAACTGAATCACAGGGAACTTTGGATGTTTCCAGACATCTCCACCCACAAATTCCAAAGACAACTTAGAAGGTCAGTAGAAAAGGTCTGTGACCATAGGGAGAGAAAAGCTTGGCCCAGCTCCAATTCCAGTGCAACCCTGGGGTATTGGCTCTTTCCAGAGCTTCTGGCCTGCAAACTGAGAGGGAATCAAGTGGCTGATCAGAGGGAGATTACTGGGATCTCTTTGCTGTGGTGAGGCAGGATTCTTTTCCTTTGCCCATGTTTGAATCTGGGTCACAGTTCTGGGTGTCAATCCTGGGGTGAGGAGGAGTGCTGGCATGGGAAAGCTTACAGTGGTGGTGGAAAGGGAATCATTCTCACAGTTCCAAGGCAGAAAACAGTGCTTGTGGTCATGCATAGACCAGAGCACAGGCCAGGAAAGGAGTAAAAACTTTGCCCTTGATCATACCACCTTGGAAGTCCCTACAAGTATCTCTGAAAACAGCTGCACAAAACCCCTAAAGCTTGGGACAGTACATTCTCCACACTGGAAGCAGACCCCTACCTTAAAAAAGAGTCTGAAACTCAAGTAATTGACTGAGATCATGAGAAAATAAGATAAAAAAAGAGTCAGACCATAGACTCTTTCTTTGGTGACAAAGAAGAGCAAAACATTCTGAAGACAACAAGTCAAAGCTCCTCCATCCAAAGCCTCCAAGAAAAATTTGAATCAGTCCCAGGCCATAGGAGAATTGAAAAAGGATTTTGAGGAGCAAGTAAGAGAAGTAGAAGAAAAACTGAGAAGAGAAATGAGAGTGATGGAAAAAAATCATGAAAAACAAGTCAACAGCTTGTTAAATGAGACCTTAAAAAAATGAAGAAAATAACACTTTAAAAAAATAGCCTAACCCAAATGACAAAAGAGGTCCAAAAAACCAATGAGTAGAAGAATGCCCTCAAAATCAGAATTGGCCAAATCAAAAAGGAAGTCCAAAGGCTCACTGAAGAAAACACTTCCTTAAAAATTAGAATGGAACAAATGGAAGATAGTGACTTTATGAGAAATCAAGACATTGTAAAATAAAAGCAAAAGAATGAATAAAGAGAAAACAATGTGAAATATCTCATTGGAAAAACAAGTGACCTAGAAAATAGATCCAGAAGAAGCAATTTAAAAATTATTGGACTACCTGAAAGCCATGATCAAAAAAAAGAGCCTAGACATCATTTTTTTTCAAGAAATTATTCTAGAACCACAGGGTAAAATAGAAATTTAAAGAATCCACCAATCACCTCCTGAAAGAAATCCCCAAAGAAAAAGTGCTAGGAATATTGTAGTCAAATTCCAGACTTCCCAGGTTAAGGAGAAAATATTGTAAGCAGCCAGAAAGAAACAATTCAAGTATTATGGAAACATAATCAGGATAACACAGGATTTAACAGCTTCTACATTAAGGGACCTGAGGGATTGGAATATGATATTCTGGAAGTCAAGGGAGATAGGATTACAGCCAAGAATCTCCAAACTTAGTATAATCCTTCAGGGGAAAAGAGATGGACATTCAGTGAAATTGAGAACTTTCAAGCGTTCTTGATGAAAAGAGCTGAAAGAAAATTTGACTTTCAAATACAAGACTCAAGAGAAGCATGATGAGGTAAACAGGAAATAGAAATCATATAAAGGACTTATTAAAATTGAACTGTTTACATTTCTACATGGAAAGATGATATTTGCAACTCATGAGACCTTTGTCAGCTTTAGGGGGGTTGGACAGAAAAAAATTATTTGGATAGATAGATAGATAGATAGATAGATAGATAGATAGATAGATAGACAGAGGGCACAGGGTGAGTTGAAGATGAAGGAGTTTGTTCCAAAAATAAAATTAAGGGCTGAGAGAGGATTTTACTGGAAGAAGGAGAAAGGGAGAGGTAGAATGGGATAAATTATCTCACACAAAACAGACAAGAAAAGGCTTTTACAGTGGAGGGGAAATGGGGGAAGGTAAGAAGGAATGAGTGAATCATTATCATTAGGTTGGGCTTAAGGAAGGAATAACATACACATTCAATTGGGTATGGAAATCTACCTTACCCTACAGGAAAATGGGGGGGGGTAAGGGGACAAGAGATCAAGTGGGGAAGGCAGATTGGGGGAGGAGGTAATCAGAAGCAAACACTTCTGAAGAGGGACAGGGTCAATAGAAATAATAGAATAAATGGGGGGGTGGGATAGGATGAGGGGAAATATGCTTAGTTTTTCACAATATGATTACTGTGAAAGTGCTTTGCACGACTACACACATATAACCTGCATTGAGTTGCTTGCCTTCTCAATGAGGGCGGGTGGGGAGAGAGGAAAGGAGAAAATTCGGAACCCAAAAATTTAAAAACAAATGTTAAAAATTGTTTTCACATGCAACTGAGAAATAATATACACAGGAAATGGAGTATAGAAATCTGTCTTGCCCTACAGGAAAATAGAAGGCGAAGGGAATAAGAAAAAAGGAGAAGATAGTAGGGATTAGAAGAAGGGGTATTCAGAATGCATGCCATTTTGGGGTAGAGGAAGAGAAGAGATGAGGAGAAAATTTGGAACTTAAAATCTTGTGGAAGTAAATATTGAAAACTAAAAATAAATTAATTATAATATAAATAAAATTAAATAAAACAAACATAAGTGATGTGTTAGTCTTGCTGAATTAAAATAAGAAAAAAAATCTGTCTCTTTAGGAGGGGAAAAGTGATATTGAGAAAATGCAGGTGATGTTAAAAGAGATGTCAATATTAAAGAAAATGAAAAAAATTGATATAAAAAATAAACATTCTAAGAAAGGTATAAAGTAAGCCTCTCTTAACCACATAAACCAATATTGAAATGCAAAAGGGCAGAAGGAAAAAAAAATCAATATAAATTAACAGAAAGGGTATGCTATAGATAAAATAATATAAGTTTAATGGAATATGAGTCTAAAATTCACAGGGAAAGAATGATAATTCTGTGGACTCCTCAGCCATCATGAATTACATCAAGAAATTATAGTGGTTTTTTTTTCAAAAAGAATGGAAACTTTAAAAAAGATACTAGGAATTAAGTAAAATATCAAAACTCTCATATTAGAATTAATGAAAATGAATAATTGTTTAGAGAATTTAAATCACTGTTTGGAAATTTCTCTAAAGGATCAGAACCTCTGAAATATGATTATAGAACTAAAAAAAGAAAACAAATAGAATGGAATTTGGTTGAATAGAAGTAAAAATCAGTAACTAAAAGATTAAATGATTTCTATAAAAGTCAAAGCAATTGGCATTTAAGGCAAGATACAAAGAAATAACATAAAAAATCTTAAGGAACAACACATAGTCTAATAAAAATGAAAAGATAAACCTTGTGCTAAATAGAAATACTTGAGATATTCTAGGGAAAAGGGAGATGAGCTCTCATTTGATTATTAAAAATCCCAAACAAGAGAAATCCAAAAAAATAGACTTTTTTTTTCTTTTCTGTGTAGAGGATGAATTTTATCCTTTGAAAATTGCTTATTTTTTCCAATTAATAAAAATGAATCTTCTCTCCCTCCCACTTTTAATCACTTTATTTCAAAAGAAAGAAAAATAAAATTATTGTAATAATTATGTGCAGTCAAGAACACCAAAGAAATTAATTGATTTTTATGTATCAATATATTGAAATATTTTATGTGTATATATATACATGTATGTATGTAACTATGTGTGTGTATATTTATATGTCAATTTTTACCCTTAGTAGTCTATCCAATCTCTGTCATGTGGGGTAGGTAGCATGTTTCAACATGAGTCCTATGGAATTAGATAGGTCATTGTTTTAATCACAATACTTACGTCTTTTAATGTTTTTTGGTTCACAATGTTTCTGTTACAGAAATTGTTGTCTAATTCTGCTCTCTTTACCCTGTATCAATTCATAGAAGTTTCCCTAGGTTGCTCTGAAACAATCTCTTTATTTCATACAGAACCATAGTATTCCTTCACATTCACATGCTGTAATTTGTTCAGCTGTTTTCCCAAATAATGCTTTTCCCCTTTAGTTTCCACTTCTTTGCCATCATAAAAAGAGTTGCTGTAAATATGTTTGCAACATAAATCCTTTTCCTCTTTCTTTGATACCTTTGGTTTGTAGATCTCATAGCAGTATTGTTGGATCGATTCACATTTTGATAATTTGAGAGAAAGAATTCCTATTGCTTTTCAGAATTCCTAGATGAAGCTCCAATAATATTGCATTAATGAACGTATTTTTGCACAGCTGCTCCAACATTCATCATTTTCCTTTTTTAAATCAATTTTGCCTTTGAGAAAGTTTTGTATGCTATGAAACTCTATTGCTTCTTTAACTTGGATTTCTATTAGTGATATAGTTTTCATATGACTATTGCTATAGTGGGTTTCTTTCTCTGAAAACTGTTCACATTGTTTGATCATTCATCAATTAGGAACCTTAGAGTAAATTTTTTTTTAAATGTAAAAATAAAAATTAGACTGTGATGTAAAGAAAGTAGGAAAGATGAGTGATCATCAAAGAAGAAAAAGAAGTTAGAGTCAAATATTTAAGGTAATCTTAAAGAGCCAAGAGAATGGATGGAGAAAGAAATAAATTAATATTATTTAAATGAAATCCAGTGATCCCCTACATTCAAGTGTTGGTCTCATGTTATAATATAATTATTAACATGATACAGAAATATCAAAATGACTGCATGATGTGAGAGCTTGAAATTAAAAAAAATGATGCTTAACATGTTATTTGATTAATTTGAAAATGTTATAAATTAATGTAGATGAAAATATTACCCTACATTTATGGGAAATTTGTAAACTCATTTCCCCCCTAAACATAGCTATCAGAGTAATTTTTGGTGACAAAATTTGAAAAACTATATAAAATCACAAAATGCATGCTTGTTTTTGAAGGCATAATTTTTTTTTAATAATTTACATGGCATCTTTCATGCAAATATATAATCATTCATTTATTGCATAGAAAGCTACTTTAGAAGATTTATGTTCATGAAACTGGGGCAGAAGAGAGTTTTGGTAATGACTAGACAGATAGAAAAAGACCCTATAATTTCTAACTATAGCTTCCATTTTGTAATTACTGGATCCATTTAATGACTTGAAAGTTACTATTATTATTATTATTAATGATAATAAAATAATGATAATGAGTAGGTGAGTTTGTATATTTCCATCATCACCAAAATATATTTATTTACTCCTGATGTTATTCTTGATAAATGTACCCAATCTCTATCTTAAGAGTCCATTAGTGTTATGTTGCTTACAATAAAATAATAATCAGTGTATACGCTAAATTAAATGATAGTGTCTATCTTCAAATTGTGATGAATGATGTATAATAAAACAGCATATTTATAAGTGTTTTTAGGTCTTGTTTGGATTATTGTATCACCCTTCTCATTGTCTTTACTATTCCAATCTCTCCTTCCTCAGATACATCCTTCACAAAACAGTCAGGGTAATTTTCCTAAAGGGCAGGTTGACCATGGCATTCCCCTACTTTTTAAACTCCAAAGGCTTCTTCTTTTCTTTAAAAAGCTCTTATTTGAGCTCTTTCATGAGTAATTTCTGGACTTGAGACCACTTACTGTTACACTTTGGAGTTTTGCCCCTAGTTATTCTGACATTGTTGTCCTCTTCTGAATTTGTATATTGATCTTCCCTGTCAGCATAACTTTCTATGGTCATATTATTATTTCTTTTTGTTTTATGTTCATTCTTTTACTATTTTTATAGCTATAATTTCTTCATCTGAAAACTGCCTATTCATCTCCTTTGACCATTAATCAATTGGAGGATGACTTGTATTCCTATAAGTTTGACACAATTCTCTACATATTTTAGAAACAAGACCTTGATCAGGCTGTAAAAATTATTTCCCGGCTTCCTGGTTAACATCTAATCTTGGTTGCATTTGCTTTGTTTGTGCAAAAATGTTTCAACTTAATATGATCAAAATGTTCCATTTTGGATTTCACAATGTTCTTTATCTTTTGTTTCATCATAAATTCTTCCCTTCTGACAGGTAAACTATTCCTTGCTCTTCTAGATTGCTTATAGTATCACCTTTTATGTCTAAATCATGTAGCCAATTTGACCTTATCTTGGTAACTGGTATAAGATGTTCTATGCCTAGTTTCTTCCATAATGTTTTCCAGTTTTCCAAGTAGCTTTTGTCAAGTAATGAGTTCTTATCCCAGAAGCTGCAGTCATTGGGTTTATCAAATAATAGATTACCATAGTCATTGACTACTGCGTCTTGTGCACCTAACCTATTTCACTGATCCACCACTCTATTTCTTAACCAGTATCAATTAGTTTTGATGATTGCTGCTTTGTAGTACACTTTCAGATCTGGTATAGTTAGGTCACCTTCACTTAAATTTCTTTTCATTAATTCTCTTGATATTCTTGACCTATTTTTCTTCCAGATGATTTTTTTTTCTTAGCTCTATAAAGTATTTTTGGTAGTTTGATTGGTATGTCACTGAATAAGTAAATTAATTTAGGTAGGATCATCATTTTTATTATATTAGCTTGGGCTATCCATGAGAAATTGATAAACTCCCAAATATTTTATATTGTCTATAGTAACTTTAAGTGGAATTTCTCTTTCTGTCTCTGGATGTTTGGCTTTGTTTGCTCTTGTAGAAATGACAACCATTTGGAACCCAAAGTTTTAAAAACACATGTTAAAAATTGTTTTCACATGCAACTGGGAAATATGAAATGCAAGAAATGAGGTATAGAAATCTGTCCTGCCCTACAGGAAAATAGAAGGGGAAGGAGATGAGAGAAGGGGGAGAAAGACAGAAGAAAGGGCAGATTAGGAGAAGGGTTATTCAGAATGCATGCCATGTTGGGGTAGGGGGAGGGATGAGATGGGGAGAAAATTTGAAATTCAAAATCTTGTGGAAGTGAATGTTGAAAACTAAAAATAAATAAATTAAAAGGTTGTTTTAACCTGTGATAGGGGGAAATAATATATGTGTTTAAAAAAGAAAAAAAAGAAATGCCAATGATTTATGTTTTTTAATTTTTTATCCTTCAGCTTTGTTTACTATTTCAAGTAGTTTTTTGTTGATTCTCTTAGTATACCATTATATTATCTGCAAAGAATGGTAGCTTTGTTCTTTCTTTGGCTATTCTAATTCCTTCATTTTTCTTCTCACTGCTAAAGCTAACATTTCTATTACAATAATGAATAGTAGTGGTGATAATGGACATCCAATCTTATTAGACATGTTTCTAGATTATCTCCATTACATATAATGTTTGCTGATGATTTTAGAAAAATACTACTTAACATTTTAAGGATGACTTCATTTATTCCTATGCTCTCTTATATTTTTAATAGGAATGGAGTTTGTATTTTGTCAAAACCTTTTTCTGCAACTATTGAGATAATCATGTAATTCTTGTCAGTTTTCTTGTTGATATGGTTAATTATTCTAATAGTTTTCCTAATATTGAACCAGCCCCTGCATTGCTGGTATAAATCCTACCTGGTCATAGTGAATTATCCTCATGATAAGTTGCTTTAATCTATTTGTTAATATTATATTTAATTTTTTTGCATCTGTGTTCATTAAGGAACTTGGTCTGTATTTTTTTCTCTGTTTTGACTCTTCCCAGTTGAGCTATCAGTACCATATTTGTATCATAAAAAAGAATTTGGTAGGGCTCCTTCTTCACCTATTTTCCCATATATTTTATATAGTGTTGGATTTAAGTGTTCTTTAAATGATTGGTAGAATTCACTTGTAAAGCCATCTAGCCTTAGATATACATATTTTTTTGGGAGTTCATTGATGGCTTGTTCATTTTTTTTTCTGAAATAATGTTATATAAGTGTTTAATCTACTCTTCTGTAAATCTGGGCAATTTATATTTTTTGTAAATATTCATCTATTTCACTAAGATTGTCAAATTTATTGCCATATAGTTGGGCAAAATAGTTCCTAATTGTTTCAATTCCCTCTTCATTGGTGGTGAATTCACCCTTTTTCATTTTGGATACTGATAATTTGGTTTTCTTTTTTCTTTTTTTAAATTTTTTAAATTTATTTTTTAAATATAAATTTATTTATTTTTAGTTTTCAACATTCACTTCCACAAGTTTTTGAGTTCCAAATTTTCACCCCATCTTCCCCCTCAACCCACCCCAAGATGTCATGCATTCTGAATATCCCTTCCCCTAGTCTGTCCTCTCTTCTATCTCTCTCCCCTTCTCTTATCCCCTTCCCCTTCTATTTTCCTATAGGGCAGGACAGACTTCTGTACCCCATTTCCTATATTTCTTATTTTCCAGTAGCATGTAAAATTATTTTTTAAAAACATATGTTTTTTAAACTTTAGGTTTCAAATTTTCTCTCTTCCTCCCTCCCCACCCACCCTCATTGAAAAGGCAAGCAACTCAATATAGGTTGTACATGTGCAGTTATGCAAAACACATCCATAGTAGACATGTTGTGAAAAACTAACTCTATTTCCCTTAATCCTATCCTGCCCTCCCATTTATTCTATTCTTTCTTTTGACCCTGTTCCTCCTCAGAAGTATTTACTTCTGATGATCCCCTTTCCCAATCTGCCCCCTCTCTATCATCCCCCTGCTCTCTTGTCCCCTTCTCCCCCTATTTTCCTGTAGGGTAAGACAGATTTCCATACCCAATTGAATGTGTATGTTATTCCCTCCTTAAGCCAAATCCTATGAGAATAAGATTCACTCATTCCCTCTCACCTTCCCCGTTTCCCCTCCACTGTAAGACTTTCTTTTCTGTTTTTTTTTGTGAGATAATTTACCCATTCTACCTCTCCCTTCTTCTTCTCTGAGTATAATCCTCTCTCATCCCTTAATTTTATTCTCCAGATATGACCCCTTAATCTTCAACTCACCCTGTGCCCTCTATCTATCTATCTACATATACATACATATAATTTTTTCCTCCAACTACCCTAATACTGACAAAGGTCTCATGAGTTATAAATATCATCTTTCCATGCAGGAATGTAAACAGTTCAACCTTAATAAGTCTCTTATGATTTCTCTTTCCTGTTTACCTCTTCATGTTCCACTTGAGTCTTGTATTTGAAAGTCAAATTTTCTATTCAGCTCTGGTCTTTTCATCAAGAATGCTTGAAAGTCCTCTATTTCACTGAATGACCATTTTTTCCCCTGAAGGATTATACTCAGTTTTGCTGGGTAGGTGATTCTTGGTTGTAATCCTATCTCCTTTGCCCTCTGGAATATTATATTCCATGCCCTGCGGTCCTTTAATGTAGAAGCTGCTAAATCTTGTGTTATCCTGATTGTGTTTCCACAGTACTTGAATTGTTTCTTTCTGGCAGCTTGTAATATTTTCTCCTTGACCTGGGAACTCTGGAATTTGGCTATAATACTCCTAGGAGTTTTCCTTTGGGGATCTCTTTCAGGATCTCTTTCCATTTCTATTTTGCCCTCTGGTTCTACTATATCAGGGCAGTTTTCCTTGATAATTTCTTGAAAGATGATGTCTAGGCTCTTTTTTTGATCATGGCTTTCAGATAGTCCAATAATTTTTAAATTCTCTCTCCTGGATCTATTTTCCAGGTCAGTTGTTTTCCAATGAGATATTTCACATTGTTTTCTAATTTTTCATTCTTTTGGATTTGTTCTACTGTGTCTTGATTTCTCATAAAGCCACTATCTTCCAATTTCTCTGTTCTAATTTTTAAGGAAGTATTTTCTTCAATAATCTTTTGGACTTCCTTTTCCATTTGTCTGATTTGCTTTTTAGGGCATTTTTCTCCTCATTGGCTTTTTGGACTCTTTTGCCATTTGGGTTAGGCCATTTTTTTAAAGGTGTTATTTTCCTCAGTATTTTTTTGGCTCTCCTTTAGCAAGCTGTTGACTTGTTTTTCATGATTTTCTTGCAGCACTCTCATTTCTCTTCCCAGTTTTACCTCTACTTCTCTTACTTGCTTCTCAGAATCCCTTTTGAGCTCCTCCAAGACCTGGGACTGATTCATATTGGAGGCTTTGGATGTAGGAGCATTGACTTTATTGTCTTCTGGCTGTATGTTTTGATCTTCTTTGTCACCAAAGCAAGATAATGTAGTCTGACTCTTTCTGTACTGCTTGCTCATGATCCCAGCCAGTTACTTGAGTTTTAAACTCTTTGTTAAGGTAAGAGTCTGCTTCCAATGTGGAGAATGTACTGTCCCAAACTTCAGGGGTTTGTATAGCTGTTTTCAGAGATACTTCTATGGACCTGTAAATTTTCAGTTCTTGCAAGGTGGTATAATAAGGGGCAAGATGTTTACTCCTTTCCTGGCCTTTGTTCTGGTCTATGAGTGACCACAAGCATTCCTTTCTGCCCTGGAACTGTGAGAAAGGTTTCCTCTTCACCACCACTACAAGCTGTACCACGCTAGGTCTCCTCCTCACCCCAGGACCACCTCCCAGAACTGTGACCCAGATCCAAGCATGGGTAAAGTGAGAGATTCCTGCCTCAGCACTGGCAAAGAGATCCCTGCAATTTCTTCTGATAAGCCACTCAGTTTTCCCTCAGTCTGTGGGCCAGAAGCTCAGGATTCAGCCAGGCACCCTTGCTCTATGCTCTGCACTCTGGAACTGGCTTTGAGACCCAGCTCCTCTCTCAGTACTACAGAAACAGACTTTTCCCACTGACCTTCTAAGTTGTCTTTGATGTTCATGGGGTGAAAGGTCTGGAATTCACCACAGCTGCAGGAGATTCAGTCCTCTGAGGCCTACTCCAGGTTTGCTGTGGCCTGTGTGCCCGGGCTGCACTGCGCTCTATTCCCAGCCCAGCAGGATATACCTTTCTGATCAATCATCCAGATTGTCTTGGGATGGAAATTTGCTTCACTCTGTCTTTTTGTGGATTCTGCTGCTTTAGAATTTGTTTACAGCCATTTTTTATATGTATTTGGAGGGGTTTGTGGGAAAGCTCAAGCAAGCCACTGCTCTCACTCTGCCATCTTGGCTCCAACCCCCCCCCCCCCGCAGTTCTACTTCTTAAGGAGTTGTTTTCTCTAGTGGATTTTTTTTTCCTTTTTGGCCAATTGCTTTTTTAAGGAGTTGTTTTCTTTAGTCAATTTTTGTCCTTTTTTCTTTCAAGCTTTTGACTCTATCTTTCACACCTCTTATTTCTTTTACCAATTTTTCTTCTACCTCTCTTATTTGACTTTTAAAATCTTTCTTGAGCTCTTCCACAAAGACTTTTTGGGCTTGAGACAAATTCATATTCCTCTTTGAAGTTCAGATGTAGGAATATTGACAATGATGTCCTCTTCTGAGTTTGTCTCTTCCCTGTCCCCATGTAAACTGGCTATGGTCATTGTCCTTTGCTGCTTTTTGTTCATGATGTTTGCCTATTTCCTGATTTTTAAACTTGAGTTCTGCTTCTGTGGCACAGGGCTCACTATCCCAAGCTTCTTGTGCTGGAAACCAGGGTCTTGGTCACCAACTTTGTGTGTTGGCAACTGGAGGATGTTGGGGTCTGGTAGCTTACCTGGTGCCAAGCTGGGGTTCTAGTGCTGATGTCTGGTATGTGCTAAGGGATTTTTATGCATTTCTCCAGGGCTACACTGAAGCAAGTTGAGGTCTGGCTGCTGGAGTAGGCCTGCCTGTTCTGGATTGCACTGAAGCATGGGGACCTCTGGCCACTGGAAAATGCCTGTTGTGCTCGACCACATGGTGATTCTCTGAGCTGGAGTCTGCCAGTTCCCCTGGCTATGCTAATGCCCATGAGGGATCTTGGTGTCAGTTCTTGCTTGCTCTACTACCCCAGGGGCTGAAGATCTCTCACTTGTTTGCTGAGCTGGAGTTTGTTGCTGGCTTGCTGGGACACTTCCTGTCCTGCAATATGCTTCACATTTACCTGAGTAATTTGGACCTTTCTTGCTGATCCTTCAAGTTTCCCTGGGCTAAAAAGCTTCTGTGCCCTGTCTTCCCATTGGCTCCACTGTTACAGGATTTTTCCTGAGGCACTTTTTCCTTTTTTTGTTGTTGTTTGTTTGTTTTTTTTCAGAAGTCAATAAGGGAGAGTAACAGCATTTTACTGCTTACACAGCCATCTCAGCTCACAGGAATCTAAGCTAAAAGATGATTTTATCCCAACTTTTTGCTGCTTCTGCTGCTCTAGGATTTGTTTTGGGGTGCTATTTTCAGGTTGTTTTGAAACAAAAATGGGAGATTTATGGTGATTTAGTGCTTACTCGACCATCTTGTCTCCTAGACTCCAATATCATTCTATGACATTTCACTTCCTGAATTTTATGGTTAGCCAAACTACCTTTCTTTCTGTTTGCCATGACATTCCATCTCTCATTCAGTCTTTGCACTTCTTGTTCTCCATGAAGTGATTTAGCTTTCAGAAGATTCCATTTTTTTTCTCCATCTATGAGAGAAAGAGCCTGCAGGGGCAAAAGTGTGATTCTAGGGTGAGAAGGCCAGGTGGGCTGAAGGAAATTCCACACTTAGAAGATAGGTGAGGTATGGCGACAAGAGCATCATTCACCTTGGAGGCATATTCCATATAGCAATTGCAGTGAAATGTTTGTACTGAAAAGATGGCTCTTTGCTTTAGTGGTAAGCTTATGATAAGCAAAAGTCATTTGTGAGTTCCCCAAAGCCATCCACCTTACTGTCCTTTTCCCATTCAGATCCCAGTTCACTGTCCATCTGTAATGCAATTTCTATAGGGAGTCAATCTAAATAAATGTTGAAATCAGGTAATAAACATTCTTTATTTCCTTGGTCTTTGTTTTGTGGATGGATAGGGGAAAAAGCTCTTGGGGTGATAATAGATTTCTTTGTGATACTCTGTAATATCTTGGGTCTTAATGCAATTGCTATAGTGTTTTCTGCCAGCATAAACATCTTGAAAACCTCATTATCCACATTACATCTTTCCCTGATCTATAATTCATGCTAGATCTCTTCTATGATGCTAGCAATACTTTAGTGAGCATGCATCTTTCTTTTTAATTCCTTGACTGATGTTTCTTTTTAAAGGATTATTAAATAGTCATTTAATGAAAATTTATTAATTATCTACCATATGACAGGTACTAGGCTAAGAAATGGTGATAAAAAAAAAAAGGTCAAAGACAGTCCCTGATCGATCTCAATGAACAGAGAAACTTTATTTTTATCAAAAATTGCTTTATATAAGGTTTAAAAATAACAGAATTCATCTGGAAGAACTAAAGATCCCTAATCTCAAGAAAAATAGTAAAAAAAAATTGGAACTTAAGGGGGCCTAGCAATAAAAAGATACATCATATAAATATAAATTATGTAAATAGTTTATAAAAATATAAAAGATATGAAGAAATAATTATAAGAATTATTTTGTACTTGTGTAGATAATATGTGTGTATGTATTTGTGGAGCAGATTAGTTAAAAACAGGTGAGGCTCAAATAATATAATGGATGTAATTTTTTTTACCTTGTAAAGCAGTTTGCAAATTTTAAACCACTACAGAAGTGCAAACTATAATCATTATGATTATATATTCAATTATTCCTTCCACATCATTGATGTTAGGGGCACAATACTTCTAATATTTGGATAAGCTGCATAAAATATTTTAGCCCTCCTTTCATTTCAGAAAAGACATCTGAATTACTTCTTTTTCTTTTATGGGGTGCTTGCAATATTTCATTGCCAAATTTGTTTTAAGTATTTGGTCATAGGCCCTATGTTGTCATAGTATCCTTCATGTGTTATCTGTGGCTTCCACAAAACTCCCCTTAAATTCCCATTTAATTTCTTTATTTTTCTTCTTTTTAAGGCAATTGGGGTTAAGTGACTTGCCCAGGGTCACACAGCTACTAAGGGTCAAGTGTTGGTCTGAGGCCAGATTTGAACTCAGGTCCTCCTGACTTCAGGGTCAGTGTTCTATCCACTGTGCCACCTAGCTGCCTCCCCATTTAATTTCTTATGCCAACTCACAAAATATCAAAATCGTAGCGGGGGAAGTTGTGATATGGAAGGAATAAACCTATATACATATATAGATAATCATTATGATAATAATAATAATAATTAGTCATCATGGCAGTAGCCTTAAGCCACTAGGCCTGCTCCTGGTGATGACTTTATTCCCTCAGCCTTCTACTGTGCTATTATTGAGCTTAATCAATACCTTTAGAGTAATAGAGGAGATTGCTGTAAATATGTAACAACTGGGCTTTGGAAATGAATATACACACATTTTTATGTTTAATCTTCATTAACACTTGTCTAGAAAATCAATAAATCAAGCCCAAGTTTCTACCAGTTGTCAATATTAGGTATAAATGATCAAACTGAAAATTTCAAAGTGGTGTTCTCACAAGCTGGTTAGAGCTGGCTCCAGCGCACCCCTGCCCAGAAGTAACATAGCATAGTAGCATAATTTTCAGCAAACCCAAGGACTCAAACTACTGGGGTAAATGCTAACTAGTCAACACAGCTTTTAGAAGGGTTGAAAGAGTATGGCACAAGTTAAATATAAACAAAAGTTTCAAGTAATAGTTCACAATAAGTTCCAAATGGATAGGAAAGGAAGAAAAAAAGAAAAGAAAGAAGGAATGAAGGAGAGGACAGAAGGAAGGAGGGAGAGAGGAAAGAAAGAAAGAAGACAAGGAGGGAAGGAGGAAGGAAGAAAAGACTAGAGACCACGGTATTTATAGCATTTTGATTTTACTGATCTCTAGTCATGTGATACTAATATAAGAGGTTTGGGAATCTGGTCTATATATGAAGAGCCTCTGACACTGTTTCCCTATGTGAAGAGACCAGGAAGCCTCTTTCCAGGAAAGTTTTGGTGATATACAATGGAAGTACCTTGGAGAGACCTTGGAGCATGCATAGATTTTCTATAACTGCTTCTGTAACTCCTAACTGTATAGATAAGAAAAGCTTTTTCAAATCATTTTGTCAACGGAAGCAGACACCACACAACTTTCTATTCATGGTGATTTGGTTTAATCTCATGAAAACTTATAGAAAAGAAGCAATATAAGAAACTGAAAAAATGAGTCCAATTTGAATTCTTTTCCAAAGGAAGTACTGTAAAAGCATAACAGTATAATTAACACATTTTTTTGAATGAGAAGTGAGCATGAATATTTTTGTCATATTCGTCATGCACCAAAGTAAATTTTTTCCAACATAATAAAACTCATGACTTGGCCTCAGGGAAAAAAATGTACAAGACTTCTTTCATGGACTAGCATATTTAATCTTGGCCAAGGGCAAAGGCACATGCTAATCTCTTACACACAAGACTTTAGATATTATATTCAGAAAATGGTCCTGTCATTCTGGGAGCTGCATGGAAAATAGAAGCAATTTGTAAATTTTTACAGCATACTTATCAGCACAGGGCCCAAGCATATTACAATATAGACACTTAGGGGAGCCAAACTATTCCTGAAAATTTTATGTGCCAGTAGAAGTAAGCAATGTTTGTAACTCCTGCCTTTTGCTGCTGTTACTCATTGCCATCTTTCTATTCAGTGCCAAGGGAAACACTTTGTAAATGGAGGCTACATTGTATATTTTAATTTTTTTTTCAAGTAAACTCCCCCTATCCAAACTGAGCAGAAATTACCATTTTGCGTGTCTATATAGTTTAACAAAACAAATCCCACACAGCCATATTGGAAATTTTTGCCTCTTAATTTTAAGTTCATCATTTCTCTGTTAGAATATGTGACATTTTTCACTTCCATTGTTTTGGACTAGTAGTTTATCATTGCATTGATCAGACTTCTAAAATCTTTCAAAGTTGTTTTTTTTTTCTCCTCTATAACTTGTTTTCATTGTATAAACTGTTCTTCTAGTTTTATTCATTATGTTCTGTGTCAGTTCTTTGAGGTCTCCCTAGTTTCTTCTGAAATTATCTATTTTATCCTTTCTTATGGAATAATAATATCCTATTACACTTGTATACCATAATTTGTTTTCTGTTCCCCAATAGGATACCCCCTTAATTCCAGTTCTGTGCTACATTGAAAAGAACTGTTATAAACATATTTATACATATACAACCTTGATCTCTTTGTTGCATTTTCATGTATTTCTTATATTTTCTCATTAGATATAGGACTAGTGGTATGCACAGTTTCCTAACTTTCTTGAAATAATTGCAAATTATTTTACAGAATGGCTAAACCAATCACATTCCACAAAGAAAGAGTCATTTAGTATACTCATTTTTCCATAGTCCCTCTAGCAGTTTTCATTTTTCTCTTTCATCCCTTTTATTCCAGTCCATTAGGTGTGAGATGAAATCTTAAAATCGCTTTATTTTATATTTCTCTAATTAATAGTGATTTTGATCATTTTTCAAAAGATTGTTTATAGTTCAAATTCTTCCTTTGAAAATTTCCTGTTCTTTCCTTTGATCATTTATCTATTAGTGGATGATTCTTAATTTAAGAAATTTTGGAACAGTTCCTCACATATTTTGGAAATGAGACCTCTATTAACAAAACTTGTTGTAAAGTTGCTTTATTTTTTTTTTAACAAGTTGCCTGTTTAACTTCTACTTTTTAATACATCAGGCTTTTTGGGGAAATCTTTTTAACTTTGTAGAATTTGAAAAAAATCTGTGCAATCCTCTATTAATTGTTTAGTTATGAACTCATTCCTTAAATATAGATTTGACTGGCAGTTTCTTCTTCACTCCATTAATTCATTTATGATAAGACTTTTTATATCTAAGTTATATATTAATGGGGAGCTTATCTTCTTGGTAGGATTATAGAAGTTTATCTCATCTCTGCTTAATTTCGGCCAATTGACATTCAATTTTTGTGTTTTTTTTCCCTCAAATGGTGAATATTTTCATCAATATTTAGAGTCTTTGGGTTTATTGAACAGAATGTTATTGTATTTGCTCCTGCATTTTGTGAAACTAATTAATTAGACATTCTCTCTCTCTCTCTCTCTCTCTCTCTCTCTCTCTCTCTCTCTCTCTCTCTCTCTCTCTCTCTCATTTTAGTTAGTAACAAATCATTTTAATGATTATTGCTTTTTATTACAGCTTGAAATTTACTAGTAATGGACAATCAATTTCCTTTCTACTTTCAATTTTTACCCTTGAGATTCTTGTCATTTTATTCACCCACATGAATTTCATTGTTATCATTTCCACCTACATAAAATAATTTTGGAAGTTGATTGGTACAACACTAAGTAAGGAAATTAATTTAGGTATTATAATTTTTTTAAATTGTCAATGACTTGACCTACCCCTGAATAACATGTATTTTTCTAATTATTTTGGCCTGCATTTGTGTTAGGAGTATTTTATAGTTTCATTTATATAATATTGTTACATATATTCCCAAATATTTTGTTGCTTCTATAATGATTTTGAATGAAATCTATCTTTCTATCCTTTTCTGATAAGTTTCGTTGGTTGTATGTAGGGCATTGATGCTTGTGTATATATAGCTTATAACTCACAACATTGCTATTAATTATCCTATTTTCTAAATCCTCTCTCTTGGATTCTAAAAGTTTGATTTTTGCAGATGACATGATGGCATACGGATGATAGGATGCTACCATACCATCTACAAAAAGCAATATTTGTTTTCTGTTTCTATGATCTTAATTTTTTTCGTCTTTAAAATTTCTGTAGCTAGCATATCTTGCACTGTATTTAGTAGTAATGGGAATAATAGGCATGCTTGGTTTACCCTTAATTTTATTGGAAAGGCCTCCAATTTTTCTCTGTTACATATAATGTTTGATCTTAGATTTATATAAATATTCTTTCCTATATTAATGGAAGATCCATTTATTCTTGTGATTTTGTGGTACATAATAGAAATGACTGATTTTTGTAATTTTTCAAAACACATTTTTAGAATTTATTGATAATTTTAAAAAATACTTACATTAACATGATTTATTATATTTATATTCTTCCTTATTTTGAAAGAAAAATATATTACTAAAACATTTCCAACTTGGTCATAATGTGTGGTCTGTCTACTATGTTATTGTAGCCTACTTGCTAATATTTAAAATTTTTTGTTAATATTGATTAGAGATAGTGGTCAGCAGTTTTCCTTCTCTGCTTTCTCTCTCCCTGATTTAGTTATCAAAATTATATTTACATCATGTATAAATGTTGCTGTCAGTATTGAACAAAACCTTATGTTGTATTGGAATTAGTTATTCTTTAAATTTGGTAGAATTAACTTGTGAAATCTATCTGGTCCTGGAATTCTTAATTGTGTGTGTGTCATGGACACCTTTCATAGTCTAATGAAGCCTAGGACCCCTTATTGAATTAATGTTTTGTTTTGTTTTATTTTATTAATAATTGAAAGATAAGCCACATTTAAGTTGAAAATTAATGAAGAATTAGAGTGCATTTTTCTTTTCCACATAAATGCACAGATGCTCCAAAATCTATCCATGGAGTCCTTGGGAATCTGTGGATGGCAATTTAGAAACTTTCTAGTGTGACTCCATCATTTCACAGATGATAATGAGAACTGGAGAGATTAGATGATTGGTCTCAGGTTGAGGAGATTGACAGGAGGTCTCTCCCCCACCAAAGGAGAGACAATATTTCATCATGTCATCATTTACCATGTTGGAAAGAGAAAAAAATGAAATAACAACAACAGCAGCTACAAAAAAAAAAAAACAACCTTGACCTAGTGACTTTTGAAGGAATTCTCAGTTTTAGCTCAGCATCAATTCAAAATACTTCTCTTCTTCCGTGCTAAATAGATTTGAAACCAGCCCTATGAATACTTTAAATAAGAAAGCAGGACTGTCTCATTACCTAAACCTTTCCTAGAGGGAAAAAAAAAAACTCTTCAATTTCTTCCATGTAGGTATTATGGTACATTAGGTGTATGCATGAGTTTGTTCAGTTTCCCTGTTACATTACTAAGTAACTGAGAGCATAAACAAGGTTAGGGTGATGGAAGGGGACAGGAGTTATAATAAATAAAGGTAGCAGAGGTAGAACTCTTCATTCAGATTCATGAAATAACCTTCTTAATTCAAGCTACCCATGCTTGTGAAAATTATGAAAAAAAGTGCTTAATAATTTTAAACAAAAATTAAATGGCAAGATGGCCATCAAAGTGAAACTGTATTTGCTTCTTTTTTAGAGGTGGTATAGTTGTCATTTATTTATTTATTTATTTATTTATTATTTCTAATATTATTTTTTAAAATGTGAATTCAAAATTCTCTTTTTCTTGTCCCTCCCTCACTTATTGGGAAGACAAGTAATATATCCATTTGTTTCTAACATGTAAAATAAACTAAAAATCCTCAACTGCTATCTATTTTGTTAATTAATTCATTTGTACAAGTTATACTTTGGTTAGACAAAGGGAAGAAAGGCAATTCAATATTCAAATTCAATCACGTATGTTGTGGAAGTGGATAAAAAACAAACTGGAAGATTAAATACCACCAGCCTTATGGAAATGGAGTGTTATTGATATTAAGAAAGGTCTTGCTCTTACTTAGGTATCATGGTGATAAATGCATTTATAAATTCAGTAGACCTCTATGTGACATGTATTGATCTGTACCACAGTCCAAAGTATGGTCTTAAAACATAACTGATAAAGCAGCATATGTCATGTTTATCCTAATATACATGGTCAAGTTCTCGGTATATGTCCTGTTCATGTCAGATAGCAAGTATAGATGTCAGTTATGGAGATTGATGTTTCTTTAAAAAAAATAAAATAAAAAAATCCTAATCCAGGTGAAAATCCACTAGTGAAAAAAAAATATTGAATGAATTCTTGTGGGAGTTCTAGTTGCCAGTACTACTTTCTTTTAATTTATCTGTGATATATAAGCATAAGATTTTCTTCCACTGGCAACTGAAGCCTAAACATCTTCAATATCTCCTAAAAGATGACACTTTGCATGAAACAATCAAAAAAGCATAGCAGTATTGATGTATGTTAACATAAGATATAACTCATGCTTTTAGATCTTTTTAAAATTTTAACAACACACCTATGGCCCAACCAAGAATTTTATTTAACATGATTTGCATAACTTGAATGTACTATTGCTTTTATGTAGAAAGAAGGAAAACATTTAGAGTATACTTTTAAAAGCTTATACATACTACCAAATGCTTCTAAACCTCTCATGAGGTAGTAAATGCTTAATTCTTTATGTAATATGTGTCCTTTCCACATTCCATATAGAGCATACTCAGTCATTATTCTTAATTTCAGGTGATGACTTCAAAGCTTGAGTACAACTGTGGAGCTGCTGCTATCAGCATGATTCACTACTAAAGTCCTTATAATAAGCAAATAAGAAAAGCCTTCTATTTGGCAATAAACAGGAATATCTGCTTAGTACATGCATAAAATGGACCAATCTGTAATTTTTTTTCTTTTTCTTTCTGATGCAAAACATGAACTACATTCCTTGAATAGGGTGAAAGAAGGAACAATTGCTCTGTCTGCCACCCAGCCTCCATATGGTTGCTAGTGCTTGTCTAGGTCTGTCTATTTGGTGTTTTTCTTTTGCTTTCTAATCTTTTCTTAACATTCATTTATTTTTTGTTCATTTCCAATTGTCTTCCTTCATCTATTACCTCCCCCATCCATTGAGAAGGCAAAAATATGATACTCATTGTATACATGTTTTTCTTTCTTAGTCTTAAGTGAATAAGTATCCAATGGTGGCTATATCTAGTACTATATCTGACTGTGTTCATTCAAAAGGACCAACATTCCAGGGAAATCTGAGAGTAAAACAGTGAATGTCCATAACTAAAAGAATTACCTCAAACTTGATGTGTTTTACTGACAGAGAAGTATACTGCTAAGATAAAATACCATCAGATTATAAAGAACTTATGAATATAACTAAATTAATCAGATACTACTTTTGATCTGTTTAATTTGCTTAATGGACTTTGTGTTTCTTTTATATTAGTATTTGTTTCTCTCTACGAATAAAGTGTTCGTGCCATACGGATTCATATTATATACTCTTTGCTATTTTCCCTCCTTTTTGGGGGAAGACACACACTTGGGAGTCAAAGTTTAAACTGGCCCCTGGCAGCTAATGTGGAGGATTTAGCCAATGAAAATGAGAAAAGAGCCTCCTTTAAACAAGGTAGGGATCCTCACAACTAAGTCCAAACTAAATTTCAATGACTGAAAGAGGGCAGGGATGGATGAGTATCTTAGACCCTGTGAGCTCTGAGCAAATTCTTAATGTTGCATATATAGTCAGAAAATAATGTGTAATTGTTTTTTCTTCCTTTGCTTGCACAAGAATCCTGGATCCATCACTATATGCCCTTAGAGAAGAAAACTCACCTCTCTGGATCTTAGTTTTTTCATGTACAAAATGAGGTGATTGGTTTAGATTACATTTGAGGTACTTTTTTCCTTTAAATCAATGATTCTCTAATTCTCTAATACTGTGATTCTTTTTTTTTTTTAGTGAACTATTGTTGACATAGTAAAAAAAAAAATCACGTATATTTGCCTTCCCCTACCATTCACCAGAGCAAGAAGTGATATTATTCCTTATAATAAAGTATGGAGAAAAGAAAAAAAAATATTCTTCAAAACTAAACAATGTATTTTAGAAGTCTGGCTTATATGCAGTATGCCATATTTATGGTTTCCTACATCTGTAAAGACTTGTAACAATTTTACATAAAATAGGCTTTTTTGACAATGGAATTTTCAACTTAATGAATAACTCAACACTTTAAAAATATTTAACATTTTTAAAATTGCAAAGCACATTATATTAAATATTTTCCACTTTTAAAAAGTCCTAGGGCTGCTAGGTAGTGCAGTGGATAGAACTCTGGCCTTGGAGTCAGGAGGACCTGAGTTCAAATCGGACCTCAGACACTTGACTTTTACTGGCTCTGTGACCCTGGGCAATTCACTTAACTCAGATTGCCTCTCCCAAAAAACAAAACAAAACAAGGAAAGTCTCACTGTAGATCACCTGCCTGTCATTCTTTTAATTTGTTATTTTATCTTTGATGACACCCACAACATGTATAAAAAGTTGTGTTTAAGGGAGCTTTTTTTATTATCATTATATAGGTGCTTTGCCCTTAATGTTTTATAATTTATAGCCTTCTCTACTAGGAGCAACATTTGTCAAAAGATAAGCACTACTTGTTTTCTAAATTTTTTTTTTGGATAAATGGATAATGGCATACATTCTAGGAAATGATGAATTTTAGATCCTTAACCAAGATAGTATTTTTGGAAAAGAGATCTTGAGCCAAAAAAAGGATTCTGGTCATTTAATTCAATGCCTTGTTTTATCATTCGCATGCATGTGTGTGTGTGTGTGTGTGTGTGTGTGTGTGTGTGTGTGTGTTTATGTATACATGTATGTATTATGTGTATATATATGGAAATACTATGCTATTAAATAATCACTATAATTCTAGAAATTCAACAGACCATTTCAAAAGATAGATTCATATATTTTTATAGAAGGAAAGAGCAATATTATGGAAAAAAACCCTAATATTTCAGGTAGTTTATTGGTTCATACTTTGGTCTTTGGCATTTTATATTTTTATGCACTGTGGTCCAAAGGAGAAGGCCATAGCCATAAGCAATTATTCTTTAACTGTCTTTAAAGTGAACTGCTAGTTACCTGAAGAAAAAATCAAAGCTTTTAATAACCATGTGGAAAAATGCTTTAAGTCACTAGTGATTAGAGCAATGTAAATTTGAAGAACTCTGAGGTACTACTTCACAACTATCAGATTGACTAACATGACAGAAAAGGAAAATGACAAACTCTGCAGAGAATGTGGAAAACAGATACACCAATGCACTGTTGGTGGAGTTGTGAATTTGTCCAACTATTCTGGAGAACAATTTGATGAGTCAAAGCTTCTCTCAGATGGTAAATTGAAGAAAAATTCAAAAAGTGAACAAGACAGAAGTGAGACAATAATAAACTCACATGGTCTTGTTGCTTTGGAAACCAGATAACTGCATGCAAAGAAGAAGCTATGTGAAGGAATACATTTATAGGGACTATATTAGTGGAATATCATATTTTTGGGGTCAGGAGTCAGATGTGTCAGTCTTACTTTAATTTCGATTATACGAAATTTACTTTTATCTAAATGATTAACTTCTAAATATCTGACTTTGTTTTCAATTTGGAGAGCTTTACTGAAGAAAATGAAGGAAAATTCCTAAGCCTAAACCTTTCTCAGCTATGTATAAAAGGAAACACAACTTCAGACATCATGGGCATTCCCTATTTATAACTTCTGGAAATAAAGGCTATTTCTTTCAAATGAAATATATCATGAAGGAAAATAGAGAAGTCAGAGGTCTCCAAATGGAATAGAGGAGAATATGACACAGAAAAATCAGCAGAGAGAAATGAATTACTTATGATTTTGTAATTCCTTTTTTTTTTTCTTTTTGGAGGCACTAGGTAGCTTAGTGTGTAGAGCACTGGACCTAGAGTTAGGAAGACCTGAATTTAAATCTGACTGCATGACCCTTGCCAAGTCACTTAAGGAAGGATAGATATTAGTCACAGAATCACAGCATTATTGAACCTGAGAGATGGAATGTACTTCAGCAGCTATCCAGTCTAAGTCATTTCTGAAAGGAATCCTTAACAAAATATAGCTGAAAAAGGACCATGCAATTTCTTCTTGAAAACCTTGAAAGAGGGTACAAAGTCACCCACCCTTCACTCCAGTTTGAGTCAGATGCATTTCTACAGCTTTAATTTTAGGAATATTTTTTTTTCTGAAACCAAATTTAACTTTTTGTTTTTATAATTCTATTCATTGCCCCTAATTTTTCCTTTTGGGGTAAAATAGGAAAAAAAAAGTCTCATGTCTCTTTTAATGAGAGACATCTTGTTTCTACTAAACCTTTTCCTTACCATGCTATTCTTCTGAAGGTTCTGCAATAAATCTTCAGAGGGCATGGCCTCAAGGCTTCTCATCATTCTAAAACCCCTCTACTGGACATTCTCTAGTTTACCAATACCCTTCTTAGATTATGATGTCCAAAAACAAATAAAATGGTCCAGAAGTAATTTGACTAGAGCACACTACAGAGAGACCATCACCTTCTTATTCCTAAAAATTATGCATCTCTTGATGCAGTCCAAAACAACATTACCTTTCTTGGCTGCCACATAAAACTGGAGAGTGATATTGAGTTTTCAGTCCATCAAAACCTTCAGATCATTTTTTGGGAAGAAAAAATCAACAACTACTCTTTAACCCATCTATACCTCTTCCAATTATCTATTTATGAAGATGATGTTTTAAAAAAATAGGTTTTTCTTATTTGCCCTTATTTTATTTTATTTAGATTCTTCCCAAGATTGCCACAACTCTTTTAAGGCTTGGATTCTGACATAAGATCTCTATAATTCATTATGTCTCATAGGAAGAATAACTACAAAAAAAAAAAGCTATCATGTACGCTTCAGGAAAAAAAAAAACCCTAATATTAAAACAAAGATTTGAGCCTTTTGAGTATTTTAAGGTGACCTTTGACTTCTATAAATATAAAGCAAAAATCTGGATACAGGAAATGCTTAGGTAAAATAATTAAAAAATATAATAAATTTCATATTAGTAGGCAGACATGGAAAGGGAAAGTTATCCCATCAGTCACTAAGTGGTGAGTAGCAGTAGTGATAGTAGTAGTAGTAGTAGTAGTAGTAGTAGTAGTAGTAGTAGTAGTAGCAGCAGCAGCAGCAGCAGCAGCAACAACAATAGTAGTTGTAGAGAGATAACGCTTATATAATGCCTTAAAGTTTATGCTGTCATGCATCCTTCACTTTTGAAGAGGAGCAATGGCATCACAGGTGATGTCTTGACTTGTGTCTGAATTGGATATAAGTGAGCCAGAGCTACACAAAGTCTTCAGCCTTACTCTCTTCCAGAGTCATTAGTCTAGTGGCAGGTCCATCACCAATCATCTTTAAGATTTGTAAAGTGTTTTAAAAATATTGTTTCATTTGATCTTCATAATAATTTTTGGAAATAACTGCTATATTCACTGTAACAATTCACATTGTTACAGATTAGGAAACTGAGGCAAAATAAGTTAAGTGAATTACCCATGGTCATACAGCTAGTAAGTAAATGAGACAAGAATTGAATTCAGGTCTTCCTGTCTCTAAGTCTAGCACATTGTCTCTGATGTCATCTAGTGCTAAGTAGCAGTTTTAGTCAGAATCCTCTGTTCTGAATCATCTAAAGGGGTCTGATAACATTCCTAAATTTCTGCTCTCTCAGTCATAGTTCAGATCTTTTAGTTTCTCTTTTTGCCAGATGTCTCTGTGCTATAAAATCTCTCAGCTTAGCTCATTGAGCTGCAAGGGCATCTAGGGATATTATCTTCTCCAAAATTGTTGCTGCTGCTCGATCATTACAGTCCATGCTATTTCTTGATTTTCTCTCTTGGACTGTTTGTGTCCATTTAAAAATATCCTGGGCATGTTCAACTTTGCCTTTTGGCTCAGGCATCTTGACAGTCCAAATCACTTTCAGGGTTGTCTTTTTGAACTTCAAATCTCAGGATGTCAGTAAGTTCTCAAAAACCCATTGTACTTTACTTTGACTTAAATTGGACTCATGCCATGTAAAGAGTTAGGAATTATCCTAACTAGTTTTCATGTTATTATTATAAATTTAAATGTTTGGGGCATCCCCAATTAACAAAGATATAAAAACTCAAATACCATTTACAAGACTAGTAAGGAATACTACTTTACATGATTAGAAGTATCTTGTATAAAGAAATCATTGGCCACTTTAAAATTATTTTGCTTTTGATTATTTAAAACTGATGGCAGACATCATTCAGTACTGGTCACTTATTTAACCTTAATTTTATTCTGTTTTGCATCAGTATCTTAACATTATTTTTCACCATAATGCAGTATCCTTAAAATTGTTGTTATATATTGTGTAGGAATTAATAATATGCCTTCCAATTCCATATTTAAATGAGCAAATTTACATTAAAATAAACAGAATTAGAAAAAAGTTACCTAGGACATTATGAATTGTATTACTTCTATTCATTCAAGTATTGTTTCTTTAAATTTCCAAGTACTGAAAACAGCATATCTAAACATTTATTCATCCTTTAAAAATGATCATAGAATACCTCCTTTGAGCAAAATTTTGTAGTAGGCACTCAGGGGGACATAAAGGTAAGGTAAGTATCACATAGCTCCATATTTTGAAAGATCTTACAGACAATTTGGAAGATTTACACGTATGCATAAACAACTCCTCTGTCATTTGAAGCCCTTCAAACCTTAACTCTTCCCTGGCTTTCTTTTCCTCCAACTCTGCACTCTAACTCCTCTTCCTCCCTCCAAGTATATGGAGACTCACTGAGATTGCCTTGAATTTACTATGAGGGAAAAAAGGGAGATACCTCTCATTCTGGCAGCTATGTCAACTTCTCAGATGTTGAAGTGATCACATGTGCTTCCTAGTAAATTTTTCTCTTGGTGTTTCTTTCTTGAATATAGGTAAACAAAGAGTGATCTTAAGAGATGGATTTGGAGAAGTGTTTGCGTGGGAGTTTAGGAGTTTCTGTTGTCCTTGCTTAAAGCTGACTGGCAGCAGGGAGGAGTAGTCTAGAACTACACCCTTCTTAGAGAAGATTACATCTGACAGAAAGATGAGAGTAAGTCATATACTGGATGATCAGAAGACATTGACCTTAACAAGAGGTGCTCAGGAAAGTGCAAAGCAAAGGGGAAGGTGAAATGCCTATTAAATGATTTGATTAATTGTTTCATGTTTTAAGCATTAGCCTCCTAGAAGAGTATAATAGGAATAACAAGTTACTGTTTCATGTTCTAAATCTTTTTCAGTGTAAACATGATTTTTTTTGTATTTTAAGCATTATTTTCATGTAGAAGAAATAAATAGCTGTCCTATATCTGAGCTACATTGCACATTAAATACCTTCCTATTGCTTTTGGGGGGGGGGACCCTAAACATAATGCAAAATTAACCTTTTAAGAAATTAATTTTTCTAAGAGGTCTAGGGGCCTGAGCCCCTTCCATGTTTAAGGCTAGCACTTGAAGAGCTAG
Organism: Phascolarctos cinereus; assembly: GCF_003287225.1. Taxonomy (NCBI): domain Eukaryota; kingdom Metazoa; phylum Chordata; class Mammalia; order Diprotodontia; family Phascolarctidae; genus Phascolarctos; species Phascolarctos cinereus. The sequence goes on from NW_027555847.1 coordinate 240,674,005, forward strand.
GGATCCTTAGTGTGAGACAGCCTCTGTTTCCATCCTGGCCATAGTCAGTTCTTACACAATAATAAAAAAGTTTCTTCTAACCATGAGATGTAATGTTACTTATTTGACTTTCTTCTTCCACAATTATCTGTTCTTCAATAGCTAAGTCTTCTCTATGCTGTCAGGCCTTTCCACATAACATTTGTGCTAACCTTATAAATGTAATATTTTTATGGGTTAGTGTATTGATGTAAGGGATTTGCTAAAGGTCAGCTAAATCCCATTTGATTAATATTTGGATATCTCTTATCACTGCAAAACCAATATCTGAACACAGGAGACCTCAACAAGTTATAGGAAGGAGCTGTCAAGGAATCTAAAAAGAGTGAATGAGAGAATAACAGCTACTGGTGTCATTTTACTCTGAAAGAGTATTATTGTATATCAAATTGATAATAATAGTTTACTTTTGTAGAAGTCTTCTTGCTTAAACATCCTGGGTAGTACCATAATTATCAACTAATCATTCATTACTTTGTAGCTGCTTAAAAATGGGAGGTATTGTATACCCCATCTCCCATACCCCAATTATCCTATCTCCACTCAGCTTCAATTAGACATTAGGGCTTGGGAAATGATTATCCCCATTTTGTAGATACAGAAATTGAGCTTCAGAAAATCCAAGTGAATTGTCCATGGCTGCACAGCTGGAAAATGTCAGAGGTAAAATTTGAAAGTGTATTTTCTAGAGCTCTTTTCCAGAATTGTACTACACCCTTGGAAAGCTACATTACTGAAATGAGACTGGTCTGTTGTTCACAGAGTTAGATCTCTGATACAAAAATTTTCCTACCTCACAATTAAAAATGCAGAGAGGGCGTCACTCTTTGTACTCAGAGATGGTATTAAAACTGAAATGCAGAGCAATCTTTTTATTAAAAAAATTTTAAAAATAATGTATTGACTTTTACCTGTATAAAAAAGTACTTACAAATAACAATTAAATTACCAGTGAAATTCTCACCATGATAAGAATACTAGCCATGTACCCTGGAAAAGTCACTAGACCTCTACTTGCTTCAGTTTTTTTCATCTATAATATGGGGATAATAATAGTACCTTCCTCCCAAGGTTATTGTGAGTACTAAATGAGATATTTGTAAAGTGCTTTGTAGACTTTCAAGTGCTATATGAATGCTAATTCTCATCAAGAGTAATAATAACAATAATAATGATACTACTACTACTACTAATGTTTAATGAGCCAGATTTTCTTTTCCTACTCTGTGTCACTGTAGAACATCTCAGATTAATTACTACTCAGTTATTCAGCATAAATATTATTTGGAATAATAAAAAGATGAATAACATTTTTTAATTTTTTTTTAAGATGAATAAGATTTTAACAAAACCTTTCCTTTTATTATACACCAAAAGATTCTGGTGTTGGAAGACATGGGTTGAGTAGGAAAAAAAAAACTTCATGTGTCTACAGGAATAAAAAAATCCCCTATCTATAGTTTAAATGATTGTGGAATTGGATTATGGTCTAGGACAGGGTTCTTGAAAGAGGAATCATTTTGCCATTGAAAGTTCAAGCAGAAAGGATGGACTGAATGTGATTTATCATATATTCCCATGGATTCCTAAGAGCTAGCTTAGACACCAGAAAGATTAGGACTAAATGAATGCTTAGCAGTGTTAATGATACCTGACTGGATGAGTATGTTGGAATAAAAAAATTCCCACCACAGATAGTAGATTATTGAAATGGGAATAAGTGAATGGACTATAGAATAGAATAGGATACCTTTGGCATCAGCTAATTACTGGAATTAGGAACTGCCTAAAATTGTTCCTAAAATTCTTACATAAGAGGAAAGAGGCACAATTGTAGCTTACTCATCAGTTTTTTTAAACCATTTACATTCACAAAACGATCATGTACTCATCACTAATGATGCCATTAAATGCAAAAAGGCTCAGTACATCTCTTCTACTAAAACCAAGCATCATTCATGATTCTTAATCATATTTTTAAAATAAGTAATTCTGATTACAATGTAGTACCCAGAGTACTTCTTTTACATAGGACACTGGAAATTTACCCTGGTTTAAGGACATACTATGGGTCAGAATTCATTTAAAACATTAGCTTCTGAGTTCTCACCAATATCCTTTCTTTTAGCCAGTCCACCCAGAAGGCACAGACAAATATATTAAATAGCAAAATAAATGACAAGAAAATATTTCATATCTGTACAAGAGAACAAATTTCTCACAGTTATCATGAGAGAGGGGATGAATGATGGGCAAATTCAAGGTCAAAGAGCAAAGGTGGAAGATGTTCTGCAGCTAAGAATGGGGAGCAGAGAGCGACACAAGTAATCTGGAAATTTTGGATGATGCAGGTGAATTATGTACTACAAAATCTCTGCACTGTGTATAAGGTGACCTTTGTGCTAACTTCCCAAAGCAACTAATTTTTTGCACTCTATATATGAGTAGCTACTTTCTTGATCACTGATTTATGAAAAATTTCTCCCCTTCCATTTTTCCTTACTACTTTTGAAATGGTTATCATATTTTTCTTGTCAACTTTTTTCCACAATAAAAATGTTTCATTCTTTGCATCTATTTCTCATCAGTTAATTAACTATGTCATATCCTAGACAATCAAATATCTCCTTTTGTGACCTTATGAGCTTTGTATATACAGATGTGATTTACTTTGATAGCTTGGAAGACTAGAAAACAAGCAGGGTAGGTACATTGCGTAATTTTCTAGAGATATGCTAGTGGTAGCTCTGAAGATTAAAAATATTTTTAGCACAATTATTTAGCATGTGAAAATGTCCATTTTATTCACTAAGAAAAAATGTCAGATTAGATAAGCTGACAACAAATTATGTAAAGATGACATTTTATATCAGAAGATGCATTTCAAGTCAGAGAAGCAGCTTTCTGTAAAATAAAGGTGTTTATGTGTGACAACCTAGCCACCAAATTGATCAAAGTGCAACGTATAAAATTATGCCCTCTATACATTAAATAAACATTTTTAACTTATGCTGTTTTAAAAAAATCTGAGTTTAAACTTCCCCAAAAGAGTACAACTCCATATATAAAGAACAAAGTTGAGATTATATTTGAAACTATTCTCTATTATTTATACACTACTTGATTAAAATGTTATAAATTCAATGTTACTTTCAAAATTATCTTGCTTATCTATATTTCCATCTGAAATTTCTTGTCCCCTTCTGTGCATTTAAAAAGGTGTGTCAATGATCTTGTTTCTTATTTTTTGGCATTTTCCCCAAAAAGGGAAAAAATCTTTCTAATAAATACATATAGCCAATAAATGTGTGTGTATGTATATGTATATATGTATACATGCATATGTGTGTGTGTGTGTGTGTGTGTGTGTGTGTGTGTGTATAATTCTACACTTTGAGTAAGTCACCTCTCAGGAGGTGGGTAGCATTAAATTCATCCCTGGAATTATGGTTATTGCATTGCCCAGAGTTCTTAAATCTTGCCAAACTATTCCTTTTCAGAATGATATTTTTATAGGATAAATTGTTCTCCTGATTATATTCTCTTCTCTCTAGATCAGTTCATTAAATTTCAGCTTTTTGTGAAACCATCCCATTTTTTCACTTTTTTTCCTACCAAAACTTCCTTATTGAATCTCTCAGTAACCAAGGTTCTTAACTTTTTTTTTCTGTGTATCATGAAAACTTTTGGCAGTTTGAAGCCTACAGACTGCTTCTCAGAAGAGTTTTAAGAACAAAAACAAAGAAAAATACAAAGGATTACGCAGGAAATATATGTTGAAATAATTATAAGAATACACACACACAGATATTTAAATAAGTAGATGGACTCTAGGTTAAAGACCTTTGTTTTATAGGAAGTTAGTCAATTCATTCATATTTAGATGTGAATAGATTTATTTTTTGTATTTTTTTCCAATTACATGTAAAAACACATTTTAGCATTCTTTTTTTTTTAAATTTTGAGTTAGAAATACTATCCCTCCCTACCCTTTCCTAACTCTCTCATTGCAAAGGCAAGCAGTTTGATATCATTTATATATGTGCAGTCATACGAAGCATATTTCCGTATTAGTCATATTGTGAAAGAAAACACAGACTGAAAAAAGCAAGAAAAAGAAAGTAAAAAGAAAGTATATTTCAATCTGCATTCAGACTCCATCAATTCTTTCTCTGTAGATGGATAACATTTTTCCTCATAAATTCTTTGGAATTCTTGAATCATTGTATTGCTGAGAATAACAGTCATTCACAGTTGTTTCTTTCTGGGTACTTGCAATATTTCCTCCTACATCTGGGAGCTCTGGAAATTGTTTATAATATTCCTGGGAGTTTTCATTTTGGGATGTCTTTTAGGAGGTCATCAGTGGCTTATTTCAATTTCTATTTTACTTTCTAGTTCTAGATTATCAACAAAGTTTTTTTTTCATAATTTCTTGAAAGATGATGTCTAGCCTCTTTTTCTTAAATCATGGCTTTCAAGTAGTCCAATAATTCTTAAGTTATCTCTCCTTGATCTGTTTTCCAGGTCAGTTGTTTTCTACATCTGATAGTTCACATTTTCATCTCCTTTTTATTCTTTTGATTTGTATTAGTTCTTGATGTCTCATGGAGTCATTAACTTCCACTTGTCAAATTCAATTTTTTTTAGGCAATTGGGGTTAAACGGCTGGCCCAGGGTCACACAGCTAGTAAGTATCAAGTGTTTGGTCTGAGGTCTGATTTGAACTCAGGTCCCCCTGACTTCAGGGCTGGTGGTCTATCCACTGTGCCACCTAGCTGGCTCCTCAAATTCTATTTTTTAAAGAATTATTTTCTTCAGAGAGCTTTTTTTTTCAGAGAGTTTTCTGTACTTCCTTTCCCAATTGGCCAATTCTATATTTTAAAGAGTTCTTCTCTTCAGTGAATTTTTGTGTATCTTTTATTCCATTTGGCCAATTCTGCTTTTTAAGCAGTTCTCTTCATTGGATTTTTGTGCCTCTTTTACCATTTGGCCTATTTCTAACGTGTTATTTTCTTCAGTATTTTAACCAAAGCATTGACTCTTTTTTTTCTTGATCTTCTTTCATCACTGTCATTTCTTTTCTCATTTTTCCTCTACCTCTCATATTTGATTTTTAAAATCCTTTTTGAGGTCTTCTAGGAATTTTTTTTTGGCTTGAAACTAATTCACATTTTTACTTAAGGCTTTGGATGTAGTAGTTTTTATTTTTTTTTTCCATTTGTGTTTTGATCTTCCCAGTCATCATAGTATTTTTCTGTGGTCATGTCCTTATTTTGTGTTTTGTTGTTGTTGTTGTTTGCCCACTTTTACACCTATTTCTTGACTCTTGAATTTATGTTGATGTTGTTCTCTGCTCCCGTGATCTTAGAGCTCTGGAAGCTCCCATGACTTATTTAGTCATCACCAAGGCTTGCTGTTGGCTTGCTGAGGTATGGTCTGTGCCGGACTGTGTTTCACTATTACCTCAGTGATTCCCAATTTCCTGCCAACTTCTAAGTTTTCTTGGGCTGAAAAACTGGTTCACTGCTTCCTTTTGTTGGTTTTGCCTCTCCAGAATTCATTTGGAGGCATTATTTTAAAGTTGTTTGGAGGAAAATTTGAGAGAGCTTAAGTGTGTCCCTGATTTTCCTCCACCATCTTGTTTCTGCCCTTTATTTGTCATTTGTTATTGAACAATGTTATTCCATCATATTTATAAGCCATATTTTTTTCAACCATCCTTCAATTGATGACTAATGTCATGATTGACAATTATTTGCCACAAAAAGAAAGTTGATGTGTTTGTATACATATACACATACATAATACATATACATACATATACATACATACACAATACATACACATGTGTGTGTGTGTGTGTGTGTGTGTGTGTGTATCTGTGTGTGTGACTTTTTAAAGTATATACCTAGCTTAGTGAATTTGGGGGCATTGTGTCAAATTGCTTTCCAGAATAGCTGGACCAATTCAAACCTCAACCAACATTGTATATATCTTCATGTAGCAACTCTAACAATCATTTTTTTCTTTTTATATCATCTTTGACAATATGATAGGAGTGAGGTAGGATATTTTATTTGTTTCTATTTGGATTTTTCTAATTAGTAGTAATTTCATGCATTTTTAATATGGCTATTGATAACATGTTTCTTTCCTTTGAAAATTGTCTGTATCCTTTGACCACTTACCAATTGGGGAATAGATTTCATTCTTATTAATTTGAAGTTCCTTAATAGAAGTCTGATATGATACCTTTATTAAGATAATTGCTTTAATCATTTTTCTCTGTTAATTGATTCTATTTTAAAAATTAATAATTGTAACTTTGTTCTATTCTACTTTGTGAAAAGTCCTTTTTGACTTAAAAAAAATCTTCCTTACCATTCTATCATTTCTGCATGATGGAAAGAGCTCTATGTATAAAAAACAAAGGGAAAGGAGGTACATGGTACCAAGTCTGTTATTCTTCCATTGTTCTTTTTTTCTTAGTTAATCAGCTTATTCCAAATAAAGAAATTGGTAGATAATTGACAATTTCTATGAACAAAAATTTAGAATTTTTTGATTTGTTAGTTAGTTCTTGATGACATCTACTATTGGAAGGAATTGTTGCAAGACAATGTAACAAGAATTTAAAAAAATAATAAAGAATAAAATAAAATGTCTTATTATAAAGTTTGACTCACCTGGAAGAGGGGGCAGAAGGATTTTGGGAAAATACAAGCAATTTAAAATTAAAATATATCAATAAATATATTAAAACTCAAAATTAAGATAGCATGCTTTGTTTTTCTTTGATGAAATATAACAAACGAAGAAATAAACTTTGTAAACAAAGTTTAAGATGGAGTACAACTTTATAGCAATATAAGTGGTTAAAATAAAGAATACTAATTCCCAATGCATTTTTGTTTATTGATTTAAATTTTTCATTTGTTAGGAAAAATACAACCTTAATGGCTTTATATATGCCAAAATAATCATGCATGATTTCTCAAAAGATATATATGTCAAATCAGAGGTATATCAAAAGACACATCAAGAATTTGGAGTCTTTTATAATTATCAAGTGAGGCATAATATGGCAATGTGTATGGCTATTAAAAGTGTTTGTCACTATGATAAGAGGATGTCTAACTCAGAGTCCAAATGAAAACGGGATTACCTACAGAAGATGAAGCCATTCAGTTGCTTTTGTTTTCCAGTGCATCATGGGATCATAAACATAGATTTGGAAGGCATACTAGAGCCCTGATTTATACCAGAGACCCAGAGTTTTTAAGTGAATTAATAAAGGTCACAAGAGTAGTAAGTAATGAAACTGAAATTTGAACCCAAGATTTCTGAAGCAAAGTAGATCTAGAAACATTCAAAAGAGTTCAGTTTAATTATTTTCACAGGAAAACACAAATGGAAAAAACAAGATTATTGTTAAGATTGTACTAATACTCTTAGACACATAGCCCATAAATCTGGCCTATTAATACAAGTGTATTGGATAGGCAATACAAATCAACAATGATTTGAGTCCAGGACTGAACAAATGAAAGTGTTCTAAATTGCCTTTCTTTCTCAGACTCACCAGCTTTCTCTGAAGCTATGAGCCTTCTTTGTAATGTCACTATTATTTAAATGATTCTATATGTCTGCAAGTCATGGAACATCATAGTATCTGAAGATTTAAAGTTGCAAATTAGTTTAATGGTGATAGAGAAGTGCATGAAAGGCATACAAAACTAGAGAAACAGTGAAATTAATGTCATCGAAGAAGTATATGACTGCAAGAGGAAGAGAAATAGTCATATAGCGAGAGCAAGGGCTAACTGTTGGGAATCCTGTATATTATGTTTCATTAACATTAATGAAATATTAAGAGCTCAAGAGGAAGGCCCAGAGTACATTGGGTGGAACCCCTGTGGGGGAATGTATGGAAAGGCATAGTCACACAGGTATAGTGATAGTGTGGGGTCCCCACATGTGCAGGGAGCCTCAATTCTATCAATGGGCCTATCCTTCTAAAATTCAAAGAGAAGCAGAATAGCTAGCTCTAGCATCTTCTCCACCCACATACCTTTTCCAAGGGAGACTATCTTTTCTGCTATGAGAGGAAGCAGGAGGTTGGGGCTATAAGTCACTCTATTCTCTTCAGAGAAGGGGTACTTGCTCCTTTAAGTATTAGTCTGAGGATTTTGAGCAGGTTCTATCTAACTTTTTATGGCTCTATATCTAAGCTTTTATGTCTTTACCACCGAATACTAGTTCTACAACGAACACACATAGAAAATGGCTAACAAGTCTATTTATCCAAATCAGAGAAAAAACCGAAATCCGAGAAAGTATATATATAGAAGAATCTATACCAGACAATACAGAATGAACGAGCTCTCCCATTGAAATCAAAATAACTCAGTTTAACCAAGAGAGAATATCCTAGATATCTCTTCATTGGATTTTTGTGCCACTTTTACCATTTGGCCTATTCTGGTTTTTTTAAGGTGTTTTATTCAGTATTTTTTGTCCCTCCTTTACCAAGTTGTTGATTCTTTTTTCATTATTTACTTGCATCACTCTCATTTCTCTTTCCTTTATTTACTCTATCTCTCTTACCTAATTTTGAGCTCTTCCATGTCCTGGGGACAATGTATATTTTCCTTTGAGATTTTGGATGTAAAAGGTTTTGCTTTGTTGTCTTCTGAGTTTGTGTTTTGATCTTCACTGTCACTATAGAAACTTTTTATTGTCAGGATTTTTTTTCTGCTATTGGATCATTTTACAGTTTCTTTCTTGACTTTTAACTCTATGCTAAGTAAGGCTTCACCTCTAGAATGGAGGTGGCACCATTCCAAACTTCAGGGGTTTTTTGTGCAATTGTTTTCAAAGGTAATTCTGGGGACCTGTAAGTTTTCTGTTACTGTGAAGTGATATGATATACACAGAGTTATGTTTTCTACTCTGATCAACTGTGCACTAGTTTGTGAATGGCCACAAACAATTTTTTCCACTCTAGAACTGTGACTAGTATCCCACCTCCCCTGTGGTCACAAGCTTTGGTGTGCTAGTGCCCCTTGCTCTGGAACTGAGGCCCAGAACTGTGACCCAGATCTGAGTATGGGCAATGCAATAAAGTGCTGCTCCCAGTGTGAGCAAGTAAACCACTGTAATCTCCTTCTGACCATTTGTCCAACCCCCTTCCCATCTGTGGGCTAAGAGGTATGGAAACCACCATGTCAGCCACTGATTCAGTTGCCCCCAAAAACCTGCTTCTGGTTTGCTGGGGCCAGGTCTGCATTAGTGTGGCTTGTCTTGGACTGTGCTCCATTCTCACTCTCATGCAAGAGACTTTTTTTCTATGTTGTCTTGGGCTGGGAAATGGTTTCACTTGGAGAACTGATTTTCAAGAAATATTAAAAAGTGGAAAATTCCAAAGGAATAAAAAAAATGACAGATGGTGTTTTCACAAAAAAAAAAGCAAATAAGTACCAACTAATAACCCATATGCCTACTTTTACATCTCCATAAAATCTTTATGAGAATAGTTTATTCATGTATCAAGGGTAGTCTTGAAGATAACATGACAAGGAAATAGTCTTTTACAGTTGACTTTATACTACCAAATGCATTTTAGATACATAATTTACTGAAGATAGAAAATTTAACATGCTACCTTATTTAATATTATTTTTTATTTTAGCAAAAGCCTTAAGTAGGACAAAATACAATTCTAAAATGTTCTGAAAAGAAGACATCATCAATGCTCATGGAAAAATAATATCACTATGACAGATACATCTATGTATATAACTTTGTTAGCCACTCACAGAGTCTTAACATCAGGAAAAGCCTAATAAAGTATGAAGATGTATGTTACTGTATACAATAGTGTCAAGAAAGATGATATACACACAAGTCCAAAGAAAGAAAGACTATCCTGTTTATGGCTAGTGTCTTCAAATGTGCATATTCACCAAAGGCACCATGTTGCTTGAACTTAACCCCAGAGAGTTATAGATGCCTTTTAGTGTAATCCATATTTGTGGAAAGACTATTTTAATTACTCATATGGCAAAAACAAAATAGATTAAAGCTGCCTATTGCCCAGATTAAAAAATGTATCTGATCTGAGAACCTTATGTATAAACCTACAACACACACATATCACCTCATATTTCATCATGTTTGATGTCTATCTTGTGTAAACACTGTATATGTACAATGAATTGGGCCCATAATTGAACAGGAAGTAGAGATGAAGGTGGATCACCTTCAGGAAATTATATAGTGTTTTCAATATTTCCACTGCTGCAGAAACTCTTGTCTTTAACATTGATATCCTTCCAAAGATGTTATATGTCAGTCATTCAGGGAGTAACAAGATTTCATAAATATTGCAAGCTAGGTGCAGAATGCATATCAGAAATGTTATCAAGAATATAATTCTAAAATGAGATGAACCTAATACAATGCTTTGGGACTTGTTCAGTTCTTTTGCTCATATCCAACTCTGTGTAAATCCATTTTTTTTTCTTGGCAAAGATACTGGAGTGGTTTACCATTTCCTTCTCCAGTTCATTTTGCAGGTGAAGAAACTGAGGCAAAGCAGGATAAATTACTTGCCAAGAGTCACACATTAAGTGTAAGTGTCTGAGAAGTAAGTGTATGAGACTAGATTTAAACTCATGTCTTCCTGACTCCAAACGTTGTACTCTATCCATTGTGCCACCTACCTGCCTCACATAAGCAACATTTTTAAGATGGCATAAGAAAGAACTTCTTTCCACTTCTAATGAAATCTGTCTTCAAGTTTCAGATCTTTCATTTCTGCCCTTGAATTGGCATGGTTCAAACAAAACAAACAAAACAAACAAATAAACAAAACAGGCCTTAGACAAGCCTGTGGCTCAAAATGTTGTGCATTTAATATTCAACCATTTTTGAAACTAAAAAGAATTAGAAAAAATATTTAAACTTATGTTTTTAGAGAAGACATTTATTTTACAAGAATAACACATCAATTTCCATTTGACTGATAAGCTTTTTTATCCCATAGATAAGTCTTCACTGTGCAGTAAAATGTAGTTATATCAGTAATGTGTTAAAGAGGAGAGAAAAATGAAACAAAGTAGTGTCCCTCATCATGAGAGACAAACTCACACTCCACCTGATGAGTGACAGGAAACATTTGTTGACCAAAGATTTCAGAATATCCCAGCAGACTTTAAAAAAAAAAACTTTAGGGGATTATAAGGCAGCTTTTATCCAAAATAACTTATGAGAAAAAATGCACCATATGGAGTTTTATATTTCTTAACTCCTAAGGCAGAGCACACATGTTGTATAGGAACTCGTTTCCCAACTGTAGATAATTTTGTTTGTTTCTGGAGTTATTTTTTTTATTAAATAATTCTCAGTTATATATAAAAAGCTTTCAATTCATTAAAAAATTTTTTGTAGTTCCAAATTCGTTCTCTTCCTCATGATTACACATGTGAAGTCATTAAAACATATTTTCATATTAGTCATGTTGCAAACACACATACATACACAACAACGAAAAATAAAGAAAGCTAAAAAAGTTGCTTCAATCTGTTTTCAGAGTTCATCACTTCTTTCTCTGAACATCAATAACATCTTTCATTGGGGTCCTTTGGATTTGTCTTGGATCATTGTCTTGATCAGAGTAGCTAAGACATTCATAGTTAATCATCTGTACAATGATTCTACTACTGTGTATAACATTTTCTTGATTCTGTTCTCTTCACTTTGCATCAGTTCATATCAGTTTTTTTTTCTGAAATCATTCTATGCATTTCTTAGAGCACAATAGCATTCCATCAAAGTCATATATCACCTCTTTAGCAATTCCCCAATTGATGGATATCCTCTCAATTTCTAATTCTTTGTCCCCACATCCTTGTGGTAGTGGCATTATTGCATCAAAATGTATGCACAGTTTTATAGCCTTTTGGTCATAGTTCCAAATTCTTCACTAGAATTGTTGGACTAATTTTCCCCACCCTTACTCTCCTTTCCCTCTCCCTCCAGGTCATCCCTCTTTCTTGCCTGTTCATTTTTGTTTACATTGTTCCATCATAGTCAACTCCTACTCATGCTTTTTGTCTATGTATATTCCCTTTAAATGCCCTAATAAAGATAAGATCTTAGGAGGCACATGTATCATCTTCCATATAAGAATATAAACAATTAGCTTTATTGAGTTCCTTATCCTTATTCCAAGTCTTTGTATTTGAAAGTCAAAGCTTCTATTCTGCTCTGGTCTTTTCATCAGGAATAATTAAAAGTCCTCTCTTTCATTAAATATCCATTTTTTTTCCTTGTATTCAATTTTGCCAGGTAGATTATTCTTGGGTGTAGTCCGATCTTTTTTGCTTTCCAGAATGTCACATTCTAAGACTTCTCCTTTAATGTAGTAGTTGCTAAATCTGTGATCCTCACTGAGACTCCACAGTATCTGAATAATCTCTTTCTGGCTTCTTGAAGTAATTTCTCTTCATCCTTGGAGCTTTGGAATTTGGCTATAAGATTCATGGGAGTTTTCATTTTTGTATCTCTTTCAGATAGTGATTAGTTGATTCTTTCAATTTCTATTTTACACTGTGGTTCTAAGGTATTGGGGCACTTTTTGATAATAACTTGAAATATGATATCTAGGCTCTTCATTTGAGCATGGCTTTCTGGTATTCTAACAATTCTTAAATTATCTCTCCTGTATCTATTTTCCAGGTCAACTGATTTTTTTTGAACTATTTCTTGTTTTCTTCTTTATTAAATCATTCTTGAGAATTTGTTATATTGTTACTTGATGTTTCCTTGGATCAATAGCTTCTTGTACCCAAAATTTCATTTTTAAGGAACGATTTTCTTAAGCAAGCTTTTGTACCTCCTTTTCCATTTGCCAGTTCTGCTTTTTAGGGAATTATTTTCCTTGTTGAATTTTTGTGCCTCTTTTTCCATTTAGCCACTTATTTTTAAGGTGTTATTTTATTCAGTATTTTTTTGCCTCTTTTACCAAACTGTTAATTGTCTTTCCCTAGTTTTCTTCCTTCACACTCACTTCTTTAACTATTTTTCCCTCTACCTCTGATTTTGAGGAAAAAAAAACAAAACTCTTCCAGGATTACTTGTTTGGTTTGTGTCCAACATATTTTTTCTTAGAGACTGTAGTTTGGCTCTTTTGACTTCTTTGTCTTCTTCTGAGTTTCTGACTTAATATTCTCTATTACCATAGTATATTTTGAGGTTCAGATTCTTTTTCAGTATTTGTTCATTTATTTTTGCCCTATTTCTTGATTTTTAACCTTATTGTAAAGTTGGACTTGTTTCTGTCATAAGACTGGGGTAGGGTAGGGGTAGAGAGGCACTGTCCTAAGCTTCAGGCTTTTTCATACTTCTGTTTTCAGAGACAGTTCTGAGTGTCTGGAGGTTTTCAGTGCTTCCAAGGTGTTCTTTGGTCGTTACCTTAGAAGGGTATGTTTCTCAGGGCGCCTGATCCCTTGGGATTTGAAATAATATTGCTTCTCATGGCGTCTGCTCCTTATTTATTGAAATGCTTTTTTTTGCCTTTGAATTGTGATTCAGAAGCAGATATAAGAAATGGAATTGCTAAACAGAGTATACTCTTCTATGCACTATAAGCACAAAGGTCCCCTGTAATCTCTTTCTGAAAAGTTGTCAGGTCCCCTTACTAGCTTGAGAACTCCCAAAGATTCTGTTTCTTCTGTCACCATCACCTAGTCCTGCCACTACAATTTCATCCAGGTAGGTTCTGAACCAGCCTCTACTCCCATTTCACAGATTTCTCTTTCTGACTTCCTAAATTGTCTTGTTCTGAAAGAATGGCTTACCTTGATCTTTTCTGGGCTCTGTCACTCTGGAATTACATTTGAGGTAACACTTTATTGTTATTTTGAGGAAAATTTTGGGAGAGATTAACTGAGCTCTGTCTTTACTCTGCCATCTTGTCTCCACCCCCATGTTTTCTTTTCATATTGTTTCAGTGTTCCTTTGATGATTTCTTGTAGCGCTATACTATATCTAGTAAATACCATGGTCAAAATCAATGAAACACTTGATTTGGAATCACAAGAAGAGAACTTGAATCTTTATTCTGTTGTCTTGGTTGACTTGGTCAACATTCAGGAAGGCATTTAACTTCTCAGTTCATTTCTTCATCTGGAAAATAAAGGAGTTTGGATTAGATTGTCTCTAAGATACTTTGCAGCTATGACATTCAGGTATCCTAGAAACTCTTTAATTTTACCAAATAATCTTACATGGCCATGAAAAGAGAAGATCTAGATTTTTTTTAACAATACCTCCCACTGATTTGTTATGAAAACTTACCACAGTAAGGTTTTGCAAATAGTGGATATATTGATAAATGCATATATATGTATCTTTACAACTATCCATAAATAGATATGTACATATATCTGTGTTTGACAAATATAGATATTTCCTTAGTCAAAAATTAGGAAAAAATTGACTCTGAATTTTTATTGTATAAATCTCATTTTAAGGTATATGTTGGATTAACCATAGTTTCATATTTATTTACACTTTGTATATTACATTTACATATGTAGTATATAGAATATAATATATTTATATTATTAAAACATTTATTTATTGTTTCATTGACATTTTTCTTCCTTTTATTTTTTTGACATCCATTTAAATATACTGCTAGTCAAAGGATATGCAATTTAGTGACTTTTTTGTGTAGTTCAAAATCACTTTCAAGAATGATTAGATAACTCACAGCTCCAGAGAGAGTACTTTAGTAAGCTTGTCCTTTTACTTCCCTTGCAACACTTTTATCCTTTTTTCCAGCCTGGTCAATTTGATAAATGTGATATGAAGTCACAGAATAGTTTTAATTATAATTTCTTTTTTTTGCTGTTGTTGTTGTTACTTGGAGCATTTGTCATATGGTGGGTGAACGATTAACAGTATTTTTAAACTCCTTTAGACTTGTTGATCATTTATGTTTGGGGAAATGACTTCTGGTGTTTTAAATTTGTATCAACTCACCATATATTTGGTTATAACAAATTTCAGAGAGATTAGTTACAAATGTTTCCCCCAGTTTACTATTCTCCTAATCATAATCGCATTGGTTTTGTGTGTGCAAGAACATTTCAATTTTATTTAATCAAAATTTTCCATTTTAACTCTTGTGAGCCTTTTGTCCTTTGTTCAAGAACTGCTCTCTCATGTAGGGTTATGAAAGGTATCTCCCACTTTTCTAATTTGTTAATAAATGACATTTTATTTTTATGTTCAAGAAAGCAAGTAGTGAGGGGGAAAGTTTGTCTTAGAGTCTTTCTGGAGTCAGGAAGATATGTTTTCAAATTTCTTCATTTACACATACTATTTGATTCCAAGTAAATTAATTAACCTCTTGGTACTCTAGGAAACTCTGTAAGACTAAATTGCAAAGGCAATGCAAATCTGCTTTGGTAGACTGAGTTTGCTCACCCACGAGTTCCTCATATCAATGAAACCACATTAATTGTTTACTTATTCAGTTGTGTTTTACTCTTCATGACCACATGGACCATAGCATGCCAGGCCTGCCTATTCTCCACTATCTATCAAAGTCTGTCCAAGTTCATATGCATTGTTTTCATGATAATATTTATCCATCTCATTCTCTGCCATCCCCTTTTCTTTTTGCCTTAAATCTTTCCCAACATCAGGGTCTTTTCCAATCAGTCCCATCTTTTCATTACGTGGTCAGTATTTGACCTTCCAGTGAATACCCTGAACTAATTTCTTTAGGTATGGACCGATTTCACCTCCTTGCTATCAAAAGGACTCTCAAAAGTCTTCTCCAGCACCACAATTCAAAAATTTGTCTCTGCAGCATTTAGCTTTTCTTATTATCCAATTCTCACAGACATGCATAGCTACTGGAAAACCCATAGCTTTCACTATATGGATCTTTGTTGACAAGGTGATATTTCTGCTTTTTAGTATGCTATTCAGACTTCCCATTGCTTTCCTTTCAAGGAGTAAGCAACTTTTAATTTCATGGCTCAGTCTCTATCTGCAGTGATCTTTAAGTACAAGAATATAAAAACTGACAATGCTTCCATTTCTTCTCCATCTATTTGCCAGAAAGTGATACAGCTAGTTGCCAAGGTCTTAGTTGTAAGACTTTCCTCTTTCACCCTAATTAAGAAGCTTTTTAATTCTTTACTTTCTGCGTATCTGAGATTGTTGATATTTCTTCTAGCAACTTTAATTATGACTTTTGATTTATCCATCCTGGCATTTCTTGTGATATACTTTGCACATAAGTTAAATAAATAAGGTGACAATATACAACTTTGTACTTCTTTTGCATTTTTAAACCAATTAGTTGTTTCATGTTCACTTTTAACTGTTGGTTCTTGGCCTGCATACAGCTTCCTCAGAAGATAAATAAGATGATCTGGTACTCCCATTTCTTTGAAAACTTGCCACGTTTTACTGTGATACACACAGTCAAAGGTGTTAGGGGATCTCAGTGCAACAAAAGTAGATTTTTTTTCTGTAATTCTTTTTCTACATAATCCAATGAATGTTTGCAATTCAGTCTCTAGTTTCTCTGCCTCTTCAAAAACATGCTCTTGTGTACTAGCAAGGAGATTTCAGTAATATATCACAAGTATCATATACCATGACCAAGTAGGACTTTTACCAAAAATTCAGCATTTTATATCATGAGTCTTTTGGAATTATCTGGAATTATTGTATTGCTGAGAAGAACTAAATCTATCAAAGCTGGTCATTGCACAGTGTTACTGTTACTGTGTATAGTATTCTCTTGATTCTGCTCACTTCATTCAGCATCAGCTCATATAAGTCATTCCAGGTTCATCTGAAATCTACCTGCTCATCATTTCTTATAGAAGAATAGTATTCCATTATATTCATATGCCACAGCTAATTAAATCATTCCCCAGTTGATGGGCATCCCCTGAGTTTCCAATTCTTTGCCATAACAAAAAGAGCTTCTATAAATATTGTACATGTGGGTCCTTTTACATTGTCTATGATCTGTTTGAGATACAGACCTAATAGTGGTATTGCTGCATCAAAGGATATGAAAAGTTTTATAAGCATTTGGGCATAGTTCCAAATTCTGTCCAGAATTGTAGTTCACAACTCCACCAACAGCGCATTAGTGTTCTAATTTTCCCATATCTTCTCCAACATTTGTCATTTTCCTGCTTTGTCATGTTAGCCAATCTGATAGGTATGATGCGGTGCCTCAGAGCTGTTTTGATTTGCATTTTTCTAATCAATAGTTATTTAAAGCATTTTTATGTGACTATAAATACTTTTAATTTCATTATCTGAAAAATTCCTGTTCATATCCTTTGACCATTTTTGATTGGGGAATGACTTGTATTCTTATAAATTTGACTCAGTTCTCTACATATTTTAGGAATTAGGCTTTTATCAGAGACACTGGTTGTTAAAAATTGTTTCCCAGGGACAGCAAGGAATAGTTTACCTGTCAAATTTATGGAGAATAGAAGCATTTATAATCAAATAAGAGATAGAGAAAATCATGAAATGCAAAATGGATAATTTTGGTTACATTAAATCAAAAAGTTTTTTGCACAAACAAAGCCAATGCAACAAAGATTAGGAGGCAAGCAGAAAACTGGGAACAAATTTTTACTAGTGTCTGTCTTAGATACTTGCATTGAAGATGTTTAATCTTTCCATCTCTTGTTTGACCACATTCAGCTTACCATGGTTCTTAAATCTTACATGCCAGGTTCATGTTCAGCATTGATTTTTACTGAAATGGAACTTCCTTTCACTACAAGATGAATCTACAGCTAAGTTTTCTTTTGGTTTTGGCCCAGGTGCTTTATTAGTACTGGAACTACTTGTTGTGTACTGTCCCTCCCCATTAGCATATTGGACACCTTACCAGAGGGGCTTATCTTCCAATGTCATCTCTATTATCACTTTAGTACTGTCCATGGGATTTTGTTCGGTTTTGCAAGGATGCTGGAGTGGTTTTCCATTTTCTTCTCCAGGGGCACTATTTTTTTTTTCAGAACTCTCCAGTATCACCTGTCTATCTTGGGTAACTGCATGACATAGCTCTTAGTTTCATTGAACTATGCAATCCCCTCTGCCACAACAAGGCAGTGGTCCAGGATGAGTGAAATCATATATCCAGGAGCTATCCTTATCTAATTTGTGCATCCGTTTGTACTTTTCTCTGGTATATAGAGTGAGTGAAATTTTGGTCTAAGTCTAATCTCTGCCAGATTCCTTTCCAACTTTCCAATAACTTTTGTCAAATACTTGCTATAAGGGGTGGGAAAAGATTCTTTTCTCTAGTACCTTTATCTCAACCCCTTTTGGGTTTTATATAATATATTTATTCAATTAATCATATTTTGTCTTTTTTAATCAGTGAAAATTGTTTTGATGATTAATATTTACATTATAATTTGAAACATTGGACTGGTGGATTCTTCATTTCTTTTCTTTTCCTTTTTCATTATTTTCCTTTATATTCATGATCTTTTGTTCTTCCAAAAGATTTTTTTTTGGGGGGAGAGCATATTTTTTAAAAGTTCTACAAATAAATGGTTAACATTTGTGATATTTCTGAAAAGAGATGTTCTATTTGTGTTCATATGCTTCCTGGGAGTATTTTGGAAGGTGGATTTATTCCTACATAGTTTACATATCTTGTAGCCATTTTGAAAAGAATATCTGAATCTATAGATCATGGCTTCCAAATCACAGAAAATATTTACTATAAGCAATATTAGAGAAAAAGTTGAACTACCAAAGACTGACATGGAGAATTATACATTTCTATAAATGTACTTCCATTTCTATAAAGAATCAAAAAGAATTCAGAATTTTATGGTACCTTTTCTAGTGCTTTCCTCATGTCATGAGGTGAACAATGTGGTTCTTTAAAAAGGCTGCTCAGATATCTAGGCTGTTCTGAGAAGGTGGCCCAGTGGCCTAAGGCATTTGTGAGCAGGGTTTTTTACTATTTCTCCCAGCACCTGGTGCTTTGTCATTTGCCTAACACCACAGGGCTTTGAGATAGGTAAAAATAGTAAAATGGTCTTGGTGATATCTTTTGATTCACACATGAATTGAATTTAAGTGAGCTAGAGTTGCATGAAATCATCCACCTTACTGTCTCTTCCAGAGTAATTGAAGTCAAGTGGCAAGAGAAAGTTAAGATAACTTGTGATGGCTTGGGATGCACTGGATGACCTTGACATGTTTGATGTCTACTCAAGCTCTAAGTGCTCCACAAATCCTGCTTCAGTCACCTTCATGGTCTGTTCTTATTTGACCATTGTACTGGGGGAAGTCCTCACATGATTGAGGGGGACATGCTGTAATTGAATGAATGGTCTGAGACCTCTTGGTTACCCTTATTTTGGTTTTGTACATCTGCCTAAATACTTTACTGGCTGTGGCCCCTCACATGCTACAGCTTCTTGGAGCCACAAGTGTGAGTTGAGTGAATCAGGTGGGATACCAAAGGTGGATAAGTAGCCATGAAAATGGCTCACAGGCCCTCACACCAGAGATACTAGTTTTTTTTTAACATCTATACTGGAGTATATTATGTAGGGTGTGTGTGACATGATCAGACCTGCATTTTAGGAAAATGACTTTACTGGCTGAATAGAGAATGGATTGAAGTAGAGAGAGATTAGATGGAGGAGACCCACCAGTAGGCTATTGTAATAATCAAGGGCTTGAGGTAATGAGGGTCTGCACTAGAGTGGTGGTAGCATCAGAGGACAGAAAGGTACATTTTGTTGAGATGCTGCAAAGGTAAATTGACAGGCATAATCATCTCACACAGTATATAAAGATAAGGTCAAATTGGGTACATAATTTAGAAATAAGGTGTGAAACCATACACAAATTGGGAGAGCAAGGAATAGTTTATCTGTCACATGTATGTAGAGGGGAAAAAATAGAGAACATTATGAAATGTAAAATCGGTAATTCTGATTATATTAAATTTAAAAAGTTTGCAGAAACTAAACAATGCAACCAAGATTAGGAGGAAAGTTGAAAAGCTGGGAAACAATCTTTACAACAAATGTTTCAGATAAAGGCAGCATTTCTCAAATATATAGAGAACTGAGTCAACTTTATAAGAACACAAGCCATTTCCCAATTGATAAATTGTAAAAGGATATGAAGAGGCAGTTTTCAGATGAAGACATCAAAACTATCTATAGGTACATGAAGAAGCTCTCTAAGCCTCTTTTGATTAAAGAAATGCAAATTAAAACAGCTCTGAAATACAACTTCTTACCTATCAGATTGGCTAATATGATTTAAAAAAAAGAAAAATGATAAATGTTGGAGAGGATGTAGGAAAATTGGGACACTTGTACACTGATGGTGGAAATGTGAACTGATCCAACCATTCTGGAGAGTAATTTGGAACTATGCCCAAAGGGCAACCAAACTGTCCATACCCTTTGATCCAGCAATTACACTTCTAGGTCTGCATCCCAAAGAGATCATAAAAAAGGAAAAGGACCTACATGTACAAAAATATTTTTAGAAGCCCTTTTCATGATGGCAAAATATTGGAAATTGAGGGACTGCCCATCAATTGAGGAATGGCTAAACAAGTTGTGGTATATAAATGTAATGGAATACTATTGTGCAATAAGAAATGATGAACAGTCATATTTCAGAAAAACCTGGAAAGACTTGTACAAACTGATGCAAAGTGAAATGAGTAGAACCAGAAGAACATTGTATACAGTAGCAGTAACATTGTATGAGAATCGATGATGAATGATTCAGCTTTTCTCAGCAGTACAATGATTCAGGAGAATTACATAGGACTCACAAAGGAAAATGCTATCCATGTCCAGATAAAGAACTGGTGGACTCTGATAACATATCAAAGCATGTTTTCACTTACCTTTTGTGTTTTTTTTTCTTTTGATCTCTTTCTTCTTTCATAACTGTGACCAATATGTAAATATGTTTTACATGACAGCACATGTATAACCTATATCAAATTGACTACTGTTTTAGGAAGAGGGGATGGCAGGAAGGAAGGGAGAAAAATTTGGAATTCAAAATCTAGTAAAAATGATGATAAAATTTTTTCTTGACATATAATTGAAGAAAAAATAAAATATTTTAAAATAAATTAATTATGTTTTTAAAAAAGAAAAAAAGATCCCTTAGCTCATGAAAGGGAAGCAACACATATTTCACATCTACTGACTGATACTCTCTGGTGCAAGTATGTCATTTTTTAAAAAGATATGATCCTATTTCAACATTTGAAACATTTTAGTTGTTTTGGTTCATCTGTTTTTGTTGCTAGATTAATAGCCTAAATATTCTTGTTGTCTGGCACTTAACTAACATTTTTCCTTGATTATTTTCCCTCCTGCTGGTTGATCATCTTAAAACAGCAGATTGAGACTAGCTTATGTTTCCTCTTCCCCCAAGGCACTGATATATTTGGGACACATCAATTATAATCAAACGTTATTCTACTTCTTTTGCTGTCTCCAGGAAGTTACCTCAAAGCTGTTACAAAATAAATCATAATGAGACTGGTATTTCATTGTGGGAGCTGAGAATATTAAGCTCTATTTGAGTTGAGTGTAGTTAGTTTTACTTTTCTGGCAGAATTTCTAAACAACACAAATGGTTGAAGATACATCTTATCTTAAGTTAAAAATAAGCAGAGGATGAGAGATACAGAACAAAATAAGATGACTGTCCATAATGATTTGATCAGTGTCAAACTACTACTGATAAAAATGGAGGGCATTTTGGTGAATGGAAGCAACAGGGAGCCAAGTGGAAAGATAAACTATTCAGCATGGATAGAAGTTGATCATATCCTTAAAACTCTCTTCTTTCAATTTTTCATCACTTTTTCTAAGAAGACCAATTTTGACATGCCTCTACCCCTTTTCTCCTCCACCATGTTTCATGATTTTGTAAAATAACATAATTTATAAAGTAAGTTTAGTAAAAAAGCTAACAGAAAAAAGAGACAGACAAGAATAGGCATTTAATCAATGATATAATGAAGCATTTAAAGACACTTTATTTCATTAAATATTTCCCAATTACATTAAAAAATTTAGCATTTCTAAAAAAAAGTTAACAAAAACTCTTCCTCCCTTCTCTAGTTTTCCCTCCTTAAGAAGACAAGCAATTTGATATTAAGTATACATGTGAAATAATGCAAAACATTTCCAAAATAGAAATACTGATATTTATGAGTTTATTTTATATCTTGGTACTTTTTTTTGACTAGTTTTAAAGTTAATTTTCTACCATTTTATTATCTACAAAGAATGATAGTTTTATTTCCTTATTGCTTTGTTCATGTAATTTATTTTTTTTTCTTCTTGTTATAGCTAGCATTTCTAGTATAATATAAAATAATGGTAGTAATAATGGACAACCTTGCTCAATACTTGGACTTACTAGGGAGGCCTCGGGTAAATGAAGTTAGATAATGCATGCTCTTGGTTTTAAATAAATGCTACTTATCACAGTAAGAAAGGTTCCAAAGAAAGGTGGAGCCAAGATGGCAGAGTAAAAGCAGTGACTTGCTTGAGCTCTCCCTCAAAATCCTCCAAATACCTTTAAAAATGATTCTAAATAAATTCCAGAGCAGCAGAACCCACAAAAAGACAGAGTGAAACAAATTTGCAGCCCAAGACAACATGGATGGTTGATAGGAAAGGTCTGTTGCACCAAGCTGGGACAGGAGCATAGTTCAGAGTGGGCCATCCTGGCAAAGACAGGGCCAGAGCAAACCTGGAACAGGCTGAAGGAGACTGAATCATGGCCAGCTGTGGTGGTTTACAGATCTTTCAACCCACAAATGCCAAAGACAACTTAGAAGGTCAGTGGGAAAGGCCTATTTGACCCGCGGGAGAGAGGAGTGTGGGCCAGCTCTGGCATAGCGCAGGCCCAGAGTGGCAACCACAGCAGCAGCAGTTGCTTCCAGAGCTCTGGGCCCAAAGATAATTGGGGGAATCAAATGGCTAACAGAGGTGGATTGCAGGGATCTCTTTGCGGGTGCTGAGGCAGGATTCTCTTGCTTTGCTGGTGCTTGAATATGAGTCTCAACCCTGGGTGATGGTCCTGGGGGTGAGGATGAGTGCTGGCTAGGCAGAGCTTGAGGGAGTAGTACTGAGGGAATCTTCCTCACAGTTCCAAGGCAGAAAAGAGTGCTTGTGGTCACTCATAGGCCATAGCACAGGCCAGGAAAGGAGTAAACATCTCTGCTTTGATCATACCACCTTGGAAGAACTTAAAATTTGCAGGTCCCTAGAAGTATCTCTGAAAACAGCTGCAAAAAAAACTCCTGAAGCTTGTGACAGTACAACCTTCACAAAGAGAAAGAAACAATTTGAGTGTTATGGAAACACAATCAGGATAACACAAGATGTAGTAGCTTCTACATTAAGGGATCAGAGAGCTTTGGATATGATATTCTGGAGGTCAAAGGAGCTAGGATAGAAACCAAGAATCACCTACCCAGCAAAACTGAATATAATACTTTGGGGGGGGGGAATGGATATTCAATGAAATAGAAGACTTTCAAGTATTCTTCTTGAAAAAATCAGAGCTGAATATAAAATTTGATTTATAAATAAAACTTAAGAGAAGCATGAAAAGGTAAACAGAAAAGAGAAATTATAAGAGACTTATTAAAGTTGAACTATTCATGTTCATACATGGAAAGATGATATTTGTAACTTGAGATCTTTCTTGGTATTAGTGTACTTGGAGGGAAAACACACATGTGCATGCACACACACACATATATGTAGACAGAGGGCACAGGGTGAGTTGAATATGAAGGGATGATATGTAAAAAAGAAAATAGAGAGGCGAGAGAGAAGGAGAGGGGAGAAGGAGAAAGGCATAGGTAGAAGGGGGTAAACTATCTCACATAGAAGAGGCAAGAAAAAGCTTTTACGGTGGAGGAAAAGGGGAAGAGGTGAGAGAGAATGAGTAAATCTTACTCTCATCAGATTTGGCTTAAGGAGTGAATAACATACATACTCAATCAGATATGGAAATCTATCTTACCCAACAAGAAAATGGGGGGGAATGTTAAGGGGGGATGACAGAAGGGAGGGCAGATTGGGGAAGGAGATAATCAGAAGCAAACATTTTTGAGGAGGGAGAAGATCGAAGGAAAGAATAGAAAAAATGGAAATGGAGGGGGCAAGATAGGATAGAAGGAAATATAGTTATTCTTTCACAACATGACCATTACTGATTTGTTTTGCGTGGCTACACATGTATAACTTATATCTAATTGCTTGCCTTCTCAATGAGGTTGGATGAGGAGGAAGGAAGGAGGGTATTTGTAACTCAAAATTTTGAAAAGGGATATTCAGAATTCATGCCATCTTGGGGTGAGGGAAAGGGAGAGATAGGGAAAAAAATTTGGAACTCAAAATCTTGTGGAAATGAATGTTTAATAAAAAATTAAAACAGAAGAATATACATGAAACAGTCTTTATTATGCTCAGTTTTTTAAGGCTATAATAAATTCAACATATTCATGAAGAAAAAAGTTTCATGGATTCCTATGTTTTCTACTGTTTTTAATAAGAATGGGTGTTATGTTTTGTCAAAAGTTATTTTTTTCTGCATCTGTTGATAGTCATGATTTTTTTTATTGATATACTCAATTATTCTTATGGATTTGTTTCTAATGTTGAACCAACCTTGAATTCCTAACATGAATCCCACCTCATCATCCAGTATGATCTTTGTGACAAGTTGCTGCAATTTCTTTGCTAGCATTGTATTTAAAATTTTTGCATCAATATTAATTAAGGAAATTGGCCTATAGTTTTCTTTCTCACTTTTTACTATCTGTGGTTTAGTTATGAAAACCATACTTGTGTCCTAAAATGAATAGAGACTCTACCTATTTTTTTCTTTCTTTCCTTAATAGCATTTTATTTTTTTTTCCAATTACATGTAAAGGTTTCAACATTTATTTTTATAAAATTTTGGGTTCTAATTTTTTTTCTCCATTCCTCTATCCCCCACACACTACATAAGACAGTAAGCAATTATGATATAGGTTATACATGTACAGTCACATTAATCATAATTCCACATTGGTCATGTTGTAAAAGAAGAATCAGAACAAAATGGAAAAAACACATGAAAGGAAAAAAGAGGTTAAAACAAAGTATGTCTAGTTCTGCATTCCGAATACGTATTTCTTTCTCTGGATGTGCTTATCATTTTCCACCATGAGTCTTTTGAAATTGCCTGGGATCATTGTATTGCTGAGGAGAGTTAAGTCTATGGTAGTTAATCATCAAACAGTGTTGCTGCTGCTGTGTGCAATGTTCTCCTGGTTCTGCTCACTTCACTCAGCATCAGTTCATGTAAGTCTTTCCAGGTTTTTCTGATGTCTGCCTGCTCTTCAGTTCTTATAGCACAATGGTATTCCATTACATTTATATACTACAACTTGTTCAGCCATTCCCCAATTGATGGGCATCCCCTTAATTTCTAATTCTTTGTCACAACAGAAAAAGCTGCTGTAAATATTTTTGTGCATGTGGATTCTTTCCCCATTTTTATGATCTCTTTGGGATATAGCCCCAGAAGTGGTATTGCTGGATAAAAGGATATGCATATTTCCATAGTCCTTTGGGCATTGTTCCAAACTGCTCTCCAAAATGGTTGGATCAGTTCACAACTCCACCAACAACATGTTAGTGTTCCAATTTTCCCACATCTTCTCCAACATTTATCATTTTTCAGACTGGTAATTTAGGGCTTTTTTGGTTATTTTTTCTTTCTTTTTCAACTTAAACAATGGTTCATTTTTTTTCTTAAAACCAGCTCAGAGTTTTATTTATTAGTACATTTTTAAAATTCTCCTTTCATTTTTAGGATTTCCATTTTAATATTGAATTGGGGATTTTTTATTCGTTCTTTTATTTAGGTTTTGTTGTTGTTGCTGTTGTTGCATGCTCAGTTTATTTATCTGCTCTTTCTATTATCCATATTCACATTCAGAGATATGTATTTTCCCCTAAGTATGCTTTTGCTACATCTCACAAAGTTTGGTATGTTATCTGATCATAACTTTTGCTTTTGCTTTGTTTCTGATCATGTTCCCTTCCTTTTTGTTTTTCTTTATGTTTTTTTACTTTAGCTGAAGCGTAATAGGTTCTGCTGAAACCCCTTATTTTTACTCTATGTCTCTGTTTCAAGTGTGTTTCTTGTAAACAACATATTGTCTGAAAAAAGAGATGGTTTTATTACCTCATTCCCTATTCTGATTTCTTCTATTTCTTTTTCTTCTCTTATTGGTATTCCTATACATTGGTATATCCCAATACAATTTTTAATAATATTGGTGACAGTGGGCATCCTTTTATTTTATTTTTCACTTTATTTTACTTTCACATTCATATCTAAGTACTTTTCATTTCTATTTTATTAAGATATGCTTTGAAAGATAGATTTTTTTCTGTAGCCTGCTTCTGCTATATCCCTGAAATAGCATTAAGTTATATCATCATTGTTTTCTCTTTCATATTGTTATTAATTGTTTATATGATCCATTTTTAGTGATTTATTATTCATAATGAAATTATTAAGTTGCAATTTAAGTGTAGATCTTTTTCCTATTACTCAAACTATCTTTCAGAATCCTGAGAATAACCTGTATATGGACAAAATACACTCCTACTACATGAAACTATAGCTCCTAAGCTCTCAACAGTGTGCTTCCCATTTATCTTAAATAAGTCAACATTACACAATTAACCTTTTCCCACTTTTTTTTAATGATCATCTCCCTATCTCGTCTAGGCTGGAAATACAGAGTCTGATCATAGATCCAGTCCCATTCCAATCTGAATAGGAGCTTTGATTTTCTTCATTTTATTTTTCTTTTTGGTGAGGCAATTGGGGTTAAGTGACTTGCCCAGGGTCACACCGCTAGTAAGAGTTAAGTGTCTTGGTAGATTTGAACTCAGGATCTCCTGACTCCATGGCCAGAGCTCTATTCACTGCACCATCTAGCTGCCCCCATGTGCTCCATTTTCAATCTGGGTGGGTTTACCCTTTTTTAGGGAATCTACTTACCTCTTGCTACCAAGGGTAACCATATTAATACCAAACTTAGGACACCAGATACTCTTAGCTTGAACCACAGCTCACCACTTTCAAGTTTGAGATCCACCAACTTTTGCCTCCCAGTACCTGGAATTATAGTCACACACCCCAAAGTACATCTGGCATCATTAACTCCTAAGCACTTATTTAATAAAAGACAAAGCTTAAATTAATTATAACATTTACTCACTGAAAGGAAAAATAAGTTAATGAAAACATACTTTTACTCAATAGAAGACAAAGAAAAAAAATCCAACCATCATAATTCACTCATAAACTTGAGCCACACACTTCCAACAGGGCAGCCTGTCTCTAGGGGGAGAGTGGGCATACATATGCGGAAATGTGACAGGGAGACACATCAGTGGAGAAAACTATGTGCCTGGGGCAATTTGCAACTCCAGGACCATAGTCTTTGATGTCCCAGGTCCCTTCAGGAATAATCTGCACCACACACAAAATAAATGGCTTCTCTTGTAGGGCTTCTGTTGTGGTCTTCAGAGGCCTTATACTAAATCAAGTCACTCTTCTTCCAAGCCAATGAAGTAGTAACAAGCTCTTTTTCTTCACAGCCACTCTTGGATAAAAGCTGAGAAGAGTGAAAATGTCTATCAAGGACAAACACTTCACTTAAGCTGAAGAATAGCTATCAGCCCACAGCAAAGCCTGCCTTATTCCAAAGCCCATCTGTTTTGTCCTCTCAATCTAGAGGGTGCAATGGAGAACATGATAGACACTCTAGAGAGGTTATCCTTCCCTCGGTCTGTAGGTGATATTGGAAAGCAGTCAACCCTCACAGATCTCTGCATTGCAGTGGGAGTCAGTTCCATTACACTGTGCAGGCTTTAAACAGCTTCTCCAGACTTTCTCTCATCAGTGAATAAAGCAGTGTCTCTCTTCCTATCAGCAAGTTCCCAACAAGCAACTGAATATTCATCTGGTAGCCTTCTCTATCATCTGTCTCAACTTTTCTTGACTCTCCTGCTTCTGTTGTGTTTCTCTTCTGGTAACTTCTTAAAACAGTTTCTTTGGCTTTTTAATAATGTCTAATGCCTCAAATTAGAACTTTTTTATAATTAATAACTCTTTATCATGTTATCTTTATCTTAGGAGGTAAACTACAAAAATCTACCTATCAGGTATGAATGCAATAGTCATAGAGTTTTCCCACAATTGCTAGTCCTTTTATTTATATTTTTACAGTTACCAACTTCAAAATTCTAAAAAATGATCACATGCAGATTAGCTGATGTACCACAGTGCTCTGCTTCTATTGTGTCCCTGCCATTGCTTTGCTCCATTCAGTTCTTCTTAGCACCTGTGTAGGATCAGGGCTTCATTGGACCATGAAGACTATCAAATTGAAACTCCTAATTTTACAGATGAAGAAACTGAGGAAAGTGACATTAAATGATTTGCCCAAAGTCACAATCCAGTAAATGAGTGAGGAAGCATTTAAAGTCCTCCTGACTCCATGTCCTGTGCTTTATCTACTGTGACACCAACCCACTTCATTTAAGTGTCAGTTTTCTTTATCATTTCTTTGTCTTTCCTCATGATTTTATCTGAGAAATTGCACTTCTTTACAAACGGCATTTATCAATTTTCCTCATATATGTTTTGTCTCTGCTTCTTTCATTTACTCAACTATTTCCACCCAAAAGGGATTATTTTAATGCTAATGTAGTTGTAGTTAACATTTGAGAAAATATTGAAATTGGAATAATAACCATACTAGACTGATGGAGGAAAGAAAGGGGAATCAAGAAAGAAAAGGTTGAAACAAGAAGTATAATTTCAAATGTGAAAATTTTGCACATTCAGAAAAGTGAAACTTGGGCAAAATGTGTTTGACATGGCTAGTTACAAGAGGAATCACAATACAATGGACCAAGGACAAAGGCTTTTTTTTCCTTCACAGAAGGAAAAATAAGGCATTCAAGGATATACAGCAAAAGGCTTAACTGCAAATATAAGAAGGTAGGGCACTTCTCAAGGGACTCATTTTCAAGATGAACTGCAGCTGTGTCTGTCCAAATGCAATGAAATGGAAAGTTGAGCAATTATCTCCTGAATTAGGTCAGCACAGACAGCCAATGCAAATATTTAAGAAAAACCACCTAATGCTTTTTTTAAAAATCTACTTCCAGTAGAGATATATACAGATTACCTGGATAATTACCCAGGAATTCAGAATACAGAAAAAAAAAAAGTTTGTACCAGTCTTTTGGTGATGATTTTCTCTGCACCTAAATCAGCTATTCCTCAGACAATACACTAGGCCTGTAATTGAAACCTTCCATTTTGAAAGAATATGCTCAAATCTTGCACTCTAATGACATAGACCTCTAGAACCTTGCATTATTCCATATCACAGGAGAACATATTCCATGAGGGGAGTAAAAATGTCAAATGACACTCTCAATATATTCTGTAAGCATACCTTTGCATTGGAGTAGGACACGAATGAAAGATTGTTGAAAAATAGCAAGAAAAAAAAAGAAAGAGAAAATGGTACCAATCAAATATTGTCAGATGTCAAATCCAATGGTCTTCCCCCCCCCTTTTTTGGTGTTTATCATTATTGATTGTACCAGACAATTTAAGAATTTTGACCCCATTCATCTCCTCTATATTCTCTTTTACTCTGAAATTACATTGTCCTCATAGTTTATTTCTTTTCTGTTAATTTGATTTTTTGTCTCCTTTATGGCATCTCTTTCTTTTCCTGATACCTTAAGATGGGTAATTCCCAAAGTTATGCTGAAAGCTCTTTAATTGATCTCCCTTATTCATTCAAGTCTCTTTCTCATTTGCATAACTTTATCTATAATTTCTCTGTGTCTGTTTACAAAATTTAGAACTTGTCCTGACTTCTCTTGAGCTCTGGATCTACATCACCATCTATGATTTCTCAATTGCATTGAAAAATTTACCATGTTCAAATTAGAACCTAATTGTCTAGAAAACTATTTCTCTTTTTCTTCCACTGGCACCACTATTTGCCAGTTCATCCATTTTGGGCACCTTGATGCTAAAACATTTGATACTCCCTTCTCCTTCACTTCCAATACCCTGTTTAAAAATTTTTAAATCTCCTTTAGTTTAATACAGTATTTTTTTTTTGCCAGATTGGAGATTACATAATATGTGACATTTCCAATGAGGAAACTTCTATGATGATCTAGAATTGCCTTGTTATTTATACTCTTAGAAAATTACCCCAAGCGTTGAGGGATTAAGGGATTAATTTACTTGTCCTAAATCTTACACTCAGTATTCAATGTGAAACTTCAACCCATAGCTTCCTGATTCCAAGGACAGCTCTCTAATGATTCCCATGGGGAGATGTGGTTCCTTAGGTTAATATTTTTTTTAATATTAGAAAGTCAATTAACACAACTTTCATGAAAATTAAAGAGAAAAAATAATTACAGTACGCTCTTCAAAGACAAAAGCCTTGTTTACTGAAAGTGGTTCTTTAAGTAAAGCATGAACAGTGTCATTTTAATACCACAAAATCTAAGTAAATGCATGTATCAGGCTACCCAGTAGATGGAAATGTAGTTAAATACGTTTACCTCTTCTAGAGGTTCATGAAAGTTTTTTCAAATAACATGAAGAGTTAAAATCCCCTAAATGTATTCCTGAATGTTAAAGAAGCTAAAATAGATGTGAGAGGTGAAAGAATTCTAGATTCTTTAAGGTTACAATTTTTTATTGTTCTTTTTTTTAAAAAGGGAAAAGTAATCTTCTCTGACCTGCCAATGCCCCCAGAACATGTTCTCACTCTCTCTATATATATATTTGGCTAGCATATAGAATATGAGAGAAGAGATTCAGAAATACAAGTTTAGTATTGGTATTTCAGTGACTAAGTTCCAGTCCAGAGGGAATGAGTTAAAAAAAATTTAGAAATAGGAAATGTCAAATGAAATAATGCACATCACAATCTCCAAACTTTCATTGTAACTTGTTCAGCAAGTAAGATTTCTCATTATGTGACAGGACTAAAAAGAATTCTTCATCCCTTCAAAAAATATTACTGTCAGCAAGCAGTAGAGTGGAATAAGTACTTAAATAACATACGCAGTGTTCAATATGAAAGGCATGGATAAGCAAAGAGTAACTTCAAAGATTAAGCCAAATATGTACTTATTAAATGATTGTGCAAGGGATTAAAAAATCTCTGCCTTTATGTCCATAATGGTACCTGTTCCATGATTTCCCCCCCATTATGCTTCCAGAAGTCAATGGTTGTTGTTGGAAGCAGAAACTCAAGTAAGTTTGTATCTCTGAATTCTGCCTTTCAGGACAGGAATAGGTTTTTGTTTTGTCTTTGCATTCCTATTGACCAGCACAAGGTCTTGTATGTAGTAGACCTATAACGAATGCTAATTAGATTGGATTGACCATAAACTCTTTTCCTTTCAGTACTTTCATAATATTTTCATAATACTTAACCATTAGAACTCTATAATACATTATTCTTTGACTTTATATGATACTCATCTTGCCAATCCCTAAGTTTGAGTCTTTACCACCTAGAAATTTAGATCTTGCTCTTAAGCTACAAAATATTGGTAAAATTGTATGGCCACAGAAATTAACTACACTAAAAATGCATACTGTCTAACCTAAGTTCAACTCTAAATGTTGCTTAGAAATTATTTTATTCATCTCTTGATTTTTTATTATATTACTTTTAACAGCCAATCTTTTCCTAGTACTACCTATTCCATCAGCATCAACTGTCT
The DNA here is from genome assembly GCF_003287225.1 of Phascolarctos cinereus. Lineage (NCBI taxonomy): Eukaryota > Metazoa > Chordata > Mammalia > Diprotodontia > Phascolarctidae > Phascolarctos > Phascolarctos cinereus. Next base: position 240,705,999 of record NW_027555847.1, read on the forward strand.
CACAAAAAAAGGGTATCTCTTTGAAATTTTAAGGTTAAGCCCATTGCCTATCATGTAGATTACACTCACGCTTCCTTCTGTGGGATATTGTTCTATATATTCTTCTCTTATTCTTCTTTTGTCAATGTCTCCCTCTTCACTATTTCCTCCAATTTGACCTAGAAACATCACAAAATCAGTCAGTCAGTATATCAATAAAAATGTGGTAAGACTGTACTATGTGCCAGGCACTGAGCTAAGTCTTAGGGTTATGAAGAAAGGCAAAATACAGTCCCTTATCTTAAGGAACTTACAATCTGTTGGGAAAGACAACATACAAATTACTAGGTACAAACAAGTTATATGTAAGGCAAATTGGAAATAATTAAGAATGGAGACACTAGAAATAAGAGGAATTAGGAAAGCTTTCCTGTGGAAGATAGGATTTTAGCTGGAACTTGAAGGAAGCCAGAGAAGTCATGGAGCATTCTAGGCATAGTGGACAGCCATTGAATATACCTGGAGTTGGGAAATGGAGTGTTTTGTGCGAGGAACCCCAGTGATGGTAACACCAATGGATTGCAAAGTATATGGTGAGGTATAAGGTGTAAGAAGACTGGAAAAATACAAAGATGAAGGAAGAAATGGATTATGAAGGACTTTAAAGGTAAAATCAAGTATTTTATATTTAATCCTGGAGGTTATAGTGAACTAATGGAATGAAACACTGAATCTGACAATGGGAAGACACCTCAGAACTTATATAATCCAACAACCATGAATAGAAATCTCCTCTGCCCTTTCCAGGCCAACAATTCATCTAAACATATGGAAAGTCTCCATAGAAAACTGTATGTCTTTATTTGGGGAGGAAGGAAGCATGGTTGATGCTAACCCAGTTATGATGGGAAGAATTTGTTTACAGAATTTGGGGTGCTAAAATTCCCAAGCAGGTACATTTTACATTTGAAACATATACCTTTCAGAATGTATGAGAGAAGACAACTGATTTTGTAATTCATGAAAATACCTAATTATAGAAATTGGTAGATATTGAGATAAGAATGCCTGATGAAGATAATAAGGTTAGTTTGGATAGTGTTTAAGGGCTTGAAATAAAACATTTTTAAAAATAGCTGAATGGTTTAAACTTAACACAGAACCCACATGTTATCAAAGAGTTTATGGAGTACATGAGTTGGAAAGTGGCCCAAAGTTGTTTAGAAAGGGCCCCTCTTGGAAGCCCCATAAGTAAATAGTTTAAGAAGATTTTTAAAGTTTTTGGTCACTGGGAACAAAAAAAAAGTAAATTACTTTCACTCTCTCTTGTTGACCTCTAAAAACCCAGAAAATATCACCCCAGGAAAAACCCTAAAACAGCTGAGCCAACAGAAAAGTGGGGTGCAACAGTCTTATAGCCTGGGAATCTTGGGGGATTAACAGGGAAGGTCCCTCTCATTCTGGCAGAAGGGGAGCAGTACAGGATGGGAGGCATCCCAGCAATCCAGCAGCTAGTTCCACCTCAGCAAACCAGGTAGGGGAGATCCTGAGCCCCAGCATGGTGGAGCAGGCAAGCACAAACACCAGGACCCCTGAGTACCTTGAAACAGGCATGGGAACTGGGAGGTTTCAGCTCAGAAAACCACCGTGTGTATCAATAGGCAGGCATCTCCAGCAGCCAAACTTCCCATACTTCAGCACGACTCCAGGAGGCACAGCTTCAGGCAGGCAGGCAGGCAGGCAGGCAGGCATCCTCACTTACTCAGGTATAGAAATCTATCTTACCTAACAGAATGTAGGAAGTAAAAGAACTGAGAGAGAGAAGGTAGGGTGATAAGAAGGGGTCCAGATTAAGAGGGGGTGGGAAAAGAAAGCAAAATACACTTTGCAGGAGGGGCAGGGGAGGTGGAGGTAGGAAGAGAGAGAGAGAAAGAGAGGGAAGGAAAATAAAACAGAAGAAAATAGGATAAAGGGAAATAAACAGTAATCATAATCACATACATAAATGGGATGAACTTACCTATAAAATGGAAGCAAAAATCAGAGCAGATTAGAAACCAGAATCTAACAATATGTTGTTAACAAGAATCACATTTGAAACAGAAACACACAAAGTTAAAATAAGAGTCTGGAATAGAATCCATTATGTGTCAGTTGAAGTAAAAAAAAAAGCAGAGGTAGCAACACGATCTCAGACAAAACAAAATAGAAACTAGACTTAATTAAAGGAGATAATCAAGGAAACTACATCTTGGAAAAAAGTTACATAAATGTAAGGAAACATCAGTACTGAATACTTACCTTTACCAAATGGTGGAGTATCTAAATTCTTAAAGGAAAAGTTAAATGACTTACAGGAGGAGACAAATAGTGAAACTATCCTAGCAAGGGACCTCAATTTACTGCTATCAAAACAAGATAAATCTAACCATATAATAAAAAAGAAAGAAAGAAAGGTAATGAATAGAAATTTTTAGAAGTTAGATATGATAGACATCTGGAGAAAATTAAATGGTATTAACTTTTTCTCAGAGAAACATGTCATCTTCACAAAAAATGACCATGTATTAGGACATAAAAATCTGACAAACAAATGCAGTGAAGAAGAAATACGAAATGCATGCATTTCAGACTACTATGCTTGGTAGTGTCCTTCCTTTTCAAAGAGAACCAAAATGACACCACTATGCTAGAGTCTTTGTGTTGCCAACTGAGCTTGGGATGTTCTACCACAGGTTGGGCACAAGTAGTCCATATGAACATTTGGAGTGGATTCTCCAAGTTTTCGAATCTTGTTTTTCAATTATTTCAATTATGCTTTGCTCATAGAGCATGGCACCTTCTCTGATGTGTGAACAACATGCTGAGTGGTCCCGTGACGGTGTCTCCCATATTACGCAATGAATTCCAAAGTTCTTAAGAAAGACCATGAGATATGGGCTTATATCACTTCTTTTGAGCACCATATGAATGCTTGCCCTCTGTGAGTTTTCCACAAAGTAGTCTTTTTGACAAGCATGTGTTTTGAATTTGATCAACCTGGCCAATTCATCAGAGCTGTCCTTTGTAGAGTTTGAATGCTTGGCAGTTTAGTTAGAGAAAGGATCTCAGTGTCTGGTATCTTATCCTGCCATGTGATATTCAGAATCTTCCTAAAGCAATTCAAAAGGAAATGATTCAGTTTCCTGGGTATACTCTCCAGGTTTCACAGGCATATAACAATGAGGTCATCACAACAGCTCTGTAGACCTTCCATTTGATAGTCAATCTAATACCTCTTTTCTCCTATACTTTGCTTCAGAGACTCCCAAAAACTAAGATAGGTCTGGCAATGTGTGCATCAACCTTATTATCCATGTGTACATCACTGGAAAGTACATTACCAAGGTAAGGGAACTTATTCACAGCATTCAAACCTTCTCCATTTGCTATAATTGATGATTCCACATATGGTGTGGTGGTGGCTGATGGAGCATCTTTGTTTCCTTGTTGTTCATTGTTAGACCAAAATTAGCACAAGCAGCAGAGAATAGATCCATACTTCATTGCATCTCAGCTTCAGAGGCTGCATAGAGTGCACAATCATCTGCAAACAGAAAATCATGCACCAACAATCCTTCCACTTCAGTCTTGGCTTGTAGTCTTTTCAAGTTAAAGAATTTACCATCGTTATGGTAGCTGACTTTGATGCCGTGTTCATCCTCATTGAAAGCATTTGACAACATGGCTGAATGCAACGGCAGGGATTGCGCCCTGCTTTATCTCCTACTGAGATCAGGCTGCCAGGTTCATACTCACACTCCTGGCCATCCACGAGTCTTCGGAGCCCACCCAGATACACCAAAGGACGAGTCGATTGGGAGGTGTTTAACCTTTTATTACAGAAAAGCCATAAGGGTGAGAGAGAGAGAGAGAGAGAGAGAGAGAGAGAGAGAGAGAGAGAGAGAGAAATCAGCAGACAGAGAAGCAAAAGCCCCAGCCAGAGAGAGGGAGCAGGGAGGGAGCCGCCGCTCCCCGCAAGGACCAACCCCACCCACCAATCCGGCCCCACCCCTTCTGCGGAGGACAACAAACATGTACCGCTGCAGCTAGACGGAGACGTGGCTGAGCGCATAGGCTCAGCCGCCTCAATAGACATCATAAGACGCATGTTAACATGCATCTATCTGATGGAGACGTGGCAGAAGCATAGGCTTCACCGCCTCAAGAGTGACGTCACGCACAGCCCGTGCGCCTCTACTCCGCTTCCTGGACAGTTTCCGTATCAGTGGACAAAGCCGAGACCCACTGGGAACAGCCGGCCCCTAAAAGCTGAAAACATCATGCTAAAAAGCATGGGAGCAAACACACAGCTTTGTTTCACTCCATTGGCTGCTGAGAAAACACGAGAGCATTGTCCATTATCCAGAACTTAGGCAAGCATGTCATCATGAAATTGATGTACAATGCTGATGAACCTCTCCAGTAAACCAAATTTTGACATAATTTTCCATAAACCCTCATGACAGTATTAAAGGCCTTAGTCAGATCTACAAATGTTGTATACAGACTTCTATTCTGCTTCTGGCATTTCTTCTGGAGTTATTGGGCAACAAACACTATATTAACCATTCTTCAGCAATTTCTGAAGTCACACTGGATTTCAGGTAGATGACCATCTTCCAGGTGAAGGATCAGCCTATTAAGGAGTACTCTAGCAAGAATCTTGCCAGCAATGACTAAGAGAGAGACTTCTCTGTGATCATCACAGAACAATCTATTTCCTTTACTTTTATAGAGAAGAACAATGGAGGCATCCTTGAACTTCTGGGGGATAACTTCCTCTTGCCATATAACCTAGAAAATTTCAGTCAGCTTTTACATGAGCAATGGACCCCCTACTTTGTAAATATCCACTGGAATAGAATCAGAACCAGGTGCTTTGCCATAGTAAAGGAGCTTAATGGTTTTTGAAATTTCTTCTTCAGCTGGAAATTCACCTAGGGAAGGGTTGACTTCAACCTGAGGTAAATGGTCAATGGCCTCAGCACTGATTAATGATGGTCTGTTGAGAACGTCATGATAGTGTTCAGCCCATATCTCTAGGATCATATCTTTATCACTAATCAATGTGGCTCCATCAGCACTGAGTTGTTCAGACACACTATAGGCCTTTGGCCCATAAATAACCTTCAGGGTATCATAAAAGTGCTTTGTATTTTTACTATCAGCATAAAACTAAGTTTCATCTGCCTCCTTATGGAGGCAGGAATCCTGTATCTCTATAAGCTTCACTTTTGATGGAATTAAATGCTGCCTTCTTAGACATGGATGAACTGTCCTGCTACTAAACCCTGTGGAGTTCTCCTATTTAATTGAGCAGCTTCTGAATTTCCCCACCATTTTCATCAAACCAGTCTTGATGTTTGTAAGTGTTCTGACCCAGAAAGCTGCTCATTCCTTTTCTACTCCACTATTGCCAAGTGTGGGTTGGCTCAACTTTCCCTCCAAGTTAGCAACAAACTGTTCCCACTCAGAGAAGAGCTCTAATATGTTCACATTAATTCTTCTGATAGTCATTTTGCCTTGAGGCTGCTGCTTTTATTGAATGTGAATATTTAGCTTGGAAATGATAAGTCTATGATCAGTTCAGCACTCTGTGCCACACATTGCTTTTGTCACTCTCACATCCTGTCTGTCTCTTCTCCTTATAATCATATAGTCTATTAAATGCCAATATTTACCACCAGGATGTATCCACAAAGTTTTATCATGTTTAAGTAAATGGAAGAAAATGTTGGTGATGAGGAGGTCATGAAATGCATAAGTCTTCTGTAGTAAGTGGCCATTGCTGTTGCTGTTTCCAACTCCATTCCTCTCTGGAACTCCCTGCCAAGTCTACCAGTCTGATCCTACTCTAGCATTAAAGTCACCCAGAATTACATGCTTGTTTTCTTTTGGTACATTGATGATAATGGTCTCCAGGTCTTCCTAAATTTTTCCTTTGACTTCGTCAGAGTTCGTCATGGAGGGAGCATAGGCACTGATGGTGGTGGTGTGATGTTTTCCTTCAAGTGGCAATGACATTGTCACAAGCCTGTTATTCACTCCTATTGATAGGTATACAAGCTTGTTTATTAGATTAGTTTTGATTGCAAAACCTACACCAGCTTCATGGTGCTCCCCTCCACTGTAGCCACTCCAAAAAAATGTGTATCCAGCTCCAATTTCCGTAAGGTAGCCTTCATTTGCCAGCCTTGTTTCACTGAGGACTGCTATTTGGATGTGATACCTACTGAGTTCTCTTGCAACAAGAGCTGCTCATCTTTCAGGTCTACTGGATTTAGTATTGTCTATAAGTGTGCATATATTCCATGTGCCAATGGTGAGTGGAATCATCTTTGCAGACTAATATACAATAAAAATTATACATTATAAAGGGCCATGGAAGCATAGACTACAAATTAATTGGCAAGTAAATAATCTAATGATAAGAAAAAATGGGTCAAAGAAAAAAATCAGTGAAACATTGAAGAATTTTTTAAAGATAATTATAACAATGAGACAATGTGCTAAAATTTATAGGATGTATCCAAAGTTCTATTTAGAGGAAAATTTGTATTTCTGAAAATTTACATCAATAAAAGAGAAAAAAATCTGATCAATTAATTGGGCATGCAACTGAAAAAAAAACTTGAAAAAAAACCAAATTTTCCTAGACTTCTGGGGATGAAGATGGAGGAGCAGGCAGTAGATACCTGTGACTTTCCCATGTTCACCTCCAAACAACCATAAAATAGTGCCCCCAAACAAATCCTGGAACAGTAGAACCAGCAAAAATTTGGGGTGAAACAATCTTTGAGTCTAAGAAACTTGGAAGTTTGGCAAGAAAGATCTATCTCACTGAAGTAAAAGAGGAGGGAAGTCCAAGCACCACATTAATGTAGTAGCAGGAGATCCTGAGCCCCAGCATGGTGGAGCAGGCAAATGCCATCACCAGGACCCCCTATGTGCTTTAGAAGAGCCAGGGAAACCATCAAACTCTAGCTCTGAGAACCACCATTCATAATTTTTTTCTTTAACTTCATGAGGGTTCATCATGGTGGTAGCATAGGCAATGCATTAGCGTAGCCCCATGCAAAAAGGTATCCAGAGACAGAACAACCTATTACAGTGGAACAGAAGATGGGAAGGTGAATAATAGGTATCACTTGAGCCTTACTCTCCTCAATATTGCCTCAAAGAGCGAATAATATATGCAATCAGTTGAAGATAAAATCTATCTTACCTGAGAAGAAAGTATATTAAGTAAAGAGATTAATTAATTAGTTAAGGAGATAAGCAAGGGTGTGGGGAGGAGGAACTGACAGTAGAGAGGACCGACTCAGGCAGGTGGTAGACAGAAGCAAAATACTGTTGAGGAAAGAAGGGGTGAAAGGAGACAGAGGACCAAAAGAAGGAAGTATAGGATAGAGGGAAATATTCATTTAGGAAATATGCAAATAGTCATTATAACTGTGAATGTGAATGGGATTGAATCTCCCATAAAATGGAAGTGGATAGCAGAGTAGATCAAAACCCAGAATCCTACAACATATTGTTTCAAGAAACTACACTTAAAGCAGAGAGACAGACACAGAGCAAAGGAAAAGGACTGGATAAGAATCTATTATGCTTCATCTGAATAAAAAAATAGGGATACGAAGCAGAAAAAGAAAAAAATATACATATACCTAATTGAGGGGGCACAGCCAAGATGACTTGCTTGTAACTTGCATGAATTCTCCCACAAACCACTCCAAATACCTGTAAAAACGGCCCTAAATAAATTCTAGAACAGCAGAAACCACAAAAAGACAAAGTGAAACAAATTTTCAGTCCAAGGCAATCTGGAAGATCAGCAGGAAAGGTCTCTTATATTGGGCTGGGAGAGGAACACAGTTCAGTGTGGGCCACACCAGCAAAAACTGGGCCTCAGCAATCCTGGAGCAGGTCTCAGGGGACTGAATCAAGGGGAGCTGTAGGGATTTCCAGATATATCAACCCACAAATGCCAAAGACAACTTAGAAGGTCAGTAGGAAAAGTCTATTGACTGTGGTGAGAGAATAGCTTGGTCCAGCCTCATTCTCTGGTGGAGGGCTGGAGTAGTGTCTGCTTCCACAGTTCTTCACCCACAGATGGAAGTAGGATCAAGCAGCTGATCAGAGGGGGATTACAGGGGTCTCTTTGCTGGTGCTGAGACTGGATTCTCTTGCTTTGCTGATGTTTGGAGCTGGGTCACATTTCTGGGTGGTGGTCCTGGGGCGAGGAAGAGCACTGTCATGGGGGAGCTTGTACTGGCAGTGGAGAGAAAGAATCATTCTCACAATTCCAAGGTAGAAAAGAGTACTTGTGGTCATTCATAGACCAGATCACAGGCCAGGAAATGAATAAACACCTCACCTTTGATCATACCAACTTGGAAGAAATGAACATTTACCACGTCCCTAGAAATATTTCTAAAATAGCTGCACAAAATCCCCAAAGGTTGGGACAGTACATTCTCCAGACTGGAAGCAGACCTCTACCTTAACAAAGAGTTTAAAAGTCAAACAATTGTCTGGGATCATGAGCAAACTTTGCAAAAAAAAAGTCAGATCATAGAATATTATTTTGGTGACAAAGAAGTTAAAAACATAAAACCAGAAAAAGACAATGAAGTCAAAGCTCCTACATCTAAAGCCTCCATGAAAAACATGAACCAGTCTCAGGCCATGGAAGATCTCGTAAAGGATTTTGAGAAGCAAGTAAGAGAAGTAGAGGAAAAACTGGGAAGAGAAATGAGAGTGATGCAAGAAAATCAAGAAAGACAAGTGAACAACTTGCTAAAGGAGATCCAAAAAAATACTGAAGAAAATAACATCTTAAAAAATAGACTAACCCAAATGGCAAAAGAGGTCCAAAAAGCCAATGAGGAGAAGAATGCCTTAAAAAGCAGAATTGGTCAAATGGAAAAGGAAGTCCAAAAGCTTACTGAAGGAAATACTTCCTTAACAATTAGAGTAGAGCAAATGGAAGCTAATGAATTCATGAGAAATCAAGACATTGTAAAACAAAACCAAAAGGATGAAAAAAAAATAGAAGACAATGTGAAATATCTCATTGGAAAAATGATGGACCTGGAAAACAGATCCAGGAGAAATAATTTAAAAATTATTGTCTACGTGAAAGCCATGATCAAAAAAAGAAAGCCTAGACATCATCTTTCAAGAAATTATCAAGGAAAACTACCTTAATATTTTAGAACCAGAGGGTAAAATAGAAATTGAAAGAATCCACCAATTACCTCTTGAAAGAGATTCCGAAAGGAAAACTACGAGGAATATTTTAGCCAAATTCCAGAGTTCCCAGGTCAAGGAGAAAATATTGCAAGCAGCTAGACAGAAACAATTCAAGTATTGTGGACACACACTCAGGTAACGCAGGATTTAGCAGCTACTACTTTGAGGAACCAGAGAGCTTGGAATATGATATTCTGGAAGGCAAAGGAGATAAGATTACAACCAAGAATTGCCTACTCAGCAAAACTGAGTATAATCATTCAGGGGAAAAACTGAATATTCAGTGAAATAAAGGACTTTACAGCATTCTTGATGAAAAGCATACTTTTCCACTTATTTTATTCATCTTTCATGTTTTTTTTCTTTTGATTTGTTTCTGCTTTCACAGCTGTAACTAATATGGAAATGTTTTACATGACAACACATGAATAACCTATATCAAATTGCCCATCATTTTAGGAAAAGGAAGGGAGAAAAAATTAGAACTCAAAATCTTGTAAAAATGAATACCAAAAAATTTTCTTGACAGGCAAATAGGAAAAAGTACTATTTAAATCATTGCTAATTATACAGCAAATTAAAAATCCTGAAAATTGAATTAGAGATAAATAACATTGAAAGTAAAAAATGAATTAATAAATTAAACAAGGAATTGGTTTTATGAACAAAATACAATAAAATTGATAAAATGTTAGTTAACTTGATTGAAAAAAAGAAAGAATGCCAAATTACTAATATCAAAAGAAAAAATTGATGAACAAACAATGAAAATGAAATTAGAGTACTAATTGGGAGCCATTATGCACAATTATATGCTAATAAAACTGACAATCTATATGAAATGGATAAATATTTATAAAAATATAAATTGCCTAGATTAGCAGAAGAGGAAATTTGAAAAAAAATGACTTTAAAAAATCTATCTTAGGAGAAAGATATTAAATAAATCATACATGACCTTCATAACAATAAATTCCCAGGAGGAGACAGATTTACAAGAGAATTTTATCCATCAAACATTTAAAGAATTATTCATTTCAGTACTATATAAACCACTTGAAAACCTTAATAAGAAAGGAGTCCTGTCTAATTGTATCTATGCCATAAGTAAGTTCTTGATACCTAAATCAAGAAGATCAAAAACAAATGAAGAAAGCTATAGGCCAAATTCCCAATGTATATTGATGAAAATTTTTTTATTATTAATTTTTTTTGATTTATCAATAATCACTTCAACATGCTTTTGAGTTTAAAATTTTTCTCCCCCTTCCTCCTCACCACCCTCCCCAAGATGGTGCTCAATCTGATACAGGCTGTACATTTACATTCCTATTAAAAATATTTTCACATTAGTGATATCATAAGTAAAAATTAAAACCAATAAGAGGAGCCATCAGAAAGAGGAAACAAAACTCAACAGAAGAGAAAAAAAATAGCAATTGAACTTCCATAGTTCTTTCTTTGGATGTGGATAGCATATCAATATTAGTCATTGCATAATGCGGCTGTTATTGTGTACAATGTTTTCTTGGTTCTGCTCACTTCACTCAGCATCAGATCATACAAGTCTTTCCAGGTTTTTCTGAAGTCAGCCTGTTCATCATTTCTTATAGCACAATAGTATTCCATTACATTCATATACCACAACTTGCTCAGCCATTCCCCAACTGATGGGCAATTTCCAATTCTTTGCCACCACAAAAAGAGCTGCTATGTATATTTTTGTACATGTGGGTCCTTTTCCCATTTGTATGATCTCTTTGGGATATAGCCCTAGAAGTGCTGTTGCTGGGATAAAGGGTATGCATATTTTTATAGCCCTTTGGGCCCAGTTCCAAATTGCTCTCCAGATGGTTGGATCATTTCACAACGCCACCAACAATGTGTGTTTCAATTTTCCCACATCTTCTCCAACATTTATCATTTACCTGTTTTGTCATGTTGGCCAATCTGATAGGTGTGATGTGGTACCTCAGAGTTGTTTTGATTTGCATTTCTCTAATAAATAGTAATTTAGAACATTTTTTTCATATGACTATACATGGCTTTAATTTCTTCAATCTGATAGCTGTCTGTACATATCCTTTCACCATTTATCAATTGGGGAATGGCTTGTATTCTTATAAATTTGTCTTAATTCTCTACATATTTTAGAAATGAGGCCTTTATCAGAGAGACTGGTTGTAAAAATTCTTTCCCAATTTTCTACCTTTCTTCTAATCTTAGTTGCATTGCCTTTGCACAGAAACTTTTCAATTTAATGTAATCAAAATTATCCATTTTGCTTTTCATAATGTTCTCTGTCTCCTGTTTGGTCATGAATTCTTCTGTTCTCCATAGATCTGATAGGTAAACTATTCCTTGCTCTCCCAGTTTACTTATGTATCAGCCTTTATATCTAATCATGAACCCATTTTGACTTTATTTTGGTATATGGTGTGAGATTTGGGTCTATGCCTAGTTTCTGCCATACTCTTTTCCAGTTTTCCCAGCAGTTTTTTTCAAAGAGTGGGTTCTTATCCAGAAGCTGGGGTCTTTGGGTTTATCAAATAATAGATTACTATAGTCATTGACTACTGTGTCTTGCATATTTAACCTATTCCACTGATCCACCTCCCTATTTCTTAGCCAGTACCAAGCAGTTTTGATGATTGCTGCTTTATAATACAATTTAAGATCTGGAATTGCTAGGCCACCTTCCCCTGCATTTCTTTTCATTAGTTCCTTTGATATTCTGGACCTTTTGTTTTTCCAAATGAATCTTGTTATTATTTTTTCTAACTCTATAAAATAATTTTTTGGTAGTTTGATTGGTATGGCACTGAATAAGTAAATTAGCTTAGGTAGGATTGTCATTTTTATTATATTAGCTCGCCTACCCATGAGCAACTGATGTTTTTCCAATTATTTAGATCTGATTTTATTTGTGTGAAAAGTGTTTTGTAATTGTGTTCATAGAGTTCCTGGGTTTGTTTCAGGAGGTAGACTCCTAAATATTTTATAATGTCTACAGTAAGTTTAAATGGGATTTCTCTTTCTATCTCTTGCTGTTGGGCTTTGTTGGTAATATATAGAAATGCTGATGATTTATGTGGGTTTATTTTATAGCCTGCAACTTTGCTAAAGTTGTTTATTATTTCAATTAGTTTTTTTCTTGATTCTCTAGGATTCTCTAAGTATATCATCATGTCATCTGCAAAGAGTGATAGCTTTGTTTCTTCTTTGCCTATTCTAATGCCTTCAATTTCTTTTTCTTCTCTTATTGCTAAAGCTAAGTTTCCAGTACAATATTGAATAACAGTGGTGATAATGGACATCCTTGTTTCACCCCATCTTATTGGAAATGCTTCTAGCCTGTCCCCATTACATATAATGCTTGCTGAAGGTTTTAGTATATGCTATTTATTATTTTAAGGAAGACTCCATTTATACCTATGCTTTCTAGTGTTTTTAATAGGAATGGGTGTTGTATTTTTCAAAAGCTTTTTCTGCATCTATTGAGATGATCATGTGGTTTCTGTTGGTTTTGGTGTTGATATGCTCAATGATGCTGATAGTTTTCCTAATATTGAACCAACCCTGCATTCCTGGTATCCTACCTGGTCATAGTGTATTATTCTTGTGATAAGTTGCTGTAATCTATTGCTAGTATTTTGTTTAAAATTTTTGCATCTATATTCATTAGAGAAATTGGTCTATAATTTTCTTTCTCTATTTTGACTCTTCCTGGTTTAGGTATCAACACCATATTTGTATCATAAAAAGAATTTGGTAAGACTCCTTCTTCACCTATTTTCCCAAATAGTCTATATAGTATTGGAATTAATTGTTCTTTAAATATTTGATAGAATTGCATGTAAATCCATCTGGCCCTGGAGATTTTTTCCTAGGGAGTTCATCAATGGCTTGTTCAATTTCTTTTTCTGAGATGGGGTTATTTAAGTATTTTACTTCCTCTTCTGTTAATCTGGGCAATTTATATTTTGTAAATATGTATCCATTTCACTAAGATTGTCAAATTTGTTGGCATATAGTTGGGCAAAATAATTCCTAATTATTGTTTTAATTTCCTCTTCCTTGGTGGTAGCTTCTCCTTTTCATTCTTGATACTAGTAATTTGGTTTTCTTCTTTTTTTTTTAATTAAATTAACCAAAGGTTTATCTATTTTATTGTTTTTTCATAAAACCAGCTCTTAGTTTTTTTTTAGTTCAATAGTTTTCTTAAATTTCAATTTTATTAACTTTTTCCTTTGGTTTTCAATATTTCTAATTTGGTGTTTAGTTGAGGATTTTTAATTTGTTCTTTTTCTAGTTTTTTTAGTTGTATGCCCAATTCATTATCTCCTCTTTTTCTATTTTATTTATGTAAGCATTTAGAGATATAAAACTTCCCCTAAGAACTGCTTTTGCTGCATCCCATAAGTTTTGGTATGTTGTCTCATTATTGTCATTCTCTTGAATGAAATTATTGATTGTTTCTATGATTTGTTGTTTGACCCAATCATTTTTTAGGATTAGATTATTTAGTTTCCAATTATTTTTTAGTCTATCTTTCCATGGCCCTTTATTACATATAATTTTTATTGCATCATGATCTGAAAAGGATGCATTTAATATTTCTGCCTTTCTGCATTGGATTGTGAGGTTTTTATGCCCTAGTACATGGTCAATTTTTGTGTATGTGCCATGTACTGCCGAGAAAAAAGTATATTCCTTTCTATCCCCATTCAGTTTTCTCCAGAGGTCTATCATACCTAACTTTTCTAATGTTCTATTCACCTCCTTAACTTCTTTCTTGTTTATTTTGTCGTTAGATTTCTAGTACAGAGAGGGGGAGGTTCAGGTCCCCCACTAGTATAGTTTTGCTGTCTATTTCTTCCTGTAACTCCCTGAACTTCTCTAAGAATTTGGATGCTATACCATTTGGTGCATATATGTTTAGTAATGATATTACTTCATTGTCTATGGTGCCTTTTAGCAGGATGTAATTTTTTGATTAGATCTATTTTTGCTTTTGCTTTGTCTGAGATCAGGATTGCTACCCCTGCTTTTTTTCTTCAGCTGAAGCATAATATATTCTGCTCCAGCCTTTTACCTTTACCCTGTATGTGTCACTCTTTTTCAAATGTGTTTCCTGTAAACAACATATTGTAGGATTATGGTTTTTAATCCATTCTGCAATCTGTTTCTGTTTTATGGGAGAGTTCATCCCATTCACATTCACAGTTATGATTACTATCTGTGTCTTTTTCTCCATCCTTTTCCCCCATTTATGCTTTTCTTTCTCCTTTTTCCTTTCCCCCTTCACTAGTGTTTTGCTTTTGACCACCGCCTCCTTCAGTCCCTCCTCCCTTTTATTATCCCTTTCCCTTTTCTTCCCCTTTACTTACTGCTTCTTCCCTCCCTTCTTTCCCCCTCCCTTTTCTTTCCCCTTTTCCCTCCTACTGCCTATAGGGCAAGTTAGATTTCTATACCTAACTGATTATGTTATGCCCTTCTTGAGCCAAATCTGATGAGAGTAAGGTTCAAACAATGCTCACCCTCCCTTCTTTCCCTCTGCTGTAATAGGATTTTGTGTCTTTTCCTGTAATGTAATTTACCCTTGTCTGCCTCCTCCTTTCTCAGTACATTTTCTAAGATCAGATATCCACTTATTTGGATCCATTTAACCCACTTGATTAGATTTTTTTTTATCATTACATCAAAGTCAACTAATATCCACCCTTTATGTATACTCCTTTAACATGGTGTAATAACAATACAGTTCTCAAGGGTTGCAATGTCATATTCCCTTGTAGGGGAAACAGCCCTTATTAACAACATATTGTATCTTCTGTCCCATTTACCTTTTTATGTCTTCTTGAGTTGTACTTGAAGATCAAATTTTTTTTGAGCTCTGGTCTTTTTATCAGGAAAGTTTGGAAGTCCCTATTTCATTGAATATCCATCTCCTCCCTTGAAAATGATGCTCATTTTTGCTGGGTAATTGATCCTTGGCTGCATTCCAAGCTCCTTTGCCTTCAGGAATATCATGTTCCATGCCCTGGTCTTTTAATGTAGAAGCTGCAAGGTCCTGTGTAATCCTGACTGTGGTTCCATGATATTTAAATTGTTTCTTTCTGGCTGCTTGCAGCATTTCTCTTTCATCTGGTAATTTTGGAATTTTGCTATTATATTCCTTGGTGTTTCAATTTGGGATCTCTTTCAGGGTGATGGTGGATTCTTTCTATGGTTATTTAACCCTCTGGTTCTAGACTTCAGGGCAGTTTTCCTTTAGGAATTCCTGAAAGATACTCTCCAGGATATTTTTTTCATCGTGATTTTCAGGTAGATCAATAATTTTTAAATTGTCTATCCTGGATTGATTTTCCAGGTCAGTTGTTTTATCGATGAGATATTTTATGTTTTTATCTATTTTTTCATGTTTTTGTTTCTGTTTGACTGATTCTTGCTTCTCATAGAGACATTAGTTTCCATTTGTCTAATTTTAATTTTTGACAGATTGTTTTCTTCTGTTAGTTTTTGTACTTGCTTCTCCAATTGGCCAATTGTGTTTTTAAGGGATTTGTTTTCTTCAGTATCCTTTTTTTCCAGTTGACCAACTGTATTTTTTTTAAGTCTTTTTCTTTTTGGTTAGGCAATGGAGTTAAGTGACTTGCCCAGGGTCACACAGCTAGTAAATGTTATGTGTCTGAGGCTGGATTTGAACTCAGGTGGTCCTGAATCCTGGGCCAGTGCTCTATCCACTGAGCCACCTAGCTGCCCCCAACCAATTGTATTTTTTAGAGACTTGTTTTCTTCAGTATACTTTTTTAAAATTTTATTAATTTATTTTGATTTATCAATAATCACTTCCATATGCTTTTGAGTTGAAAATTTTTCTCCCCCTTCCTCCCCCCCACCCTCCCCAAGACTGCACACAATCTGATATAGGCTTTACATTTACATACCCATTAAACATATTTTCACATTAGTGAAGTTGTAAGTAAAAAGTAAAACCAATAGGAGGAACCATCAGAAAGATGAAACAAAACTCAACAGAGGTAAAGGTAAGTGATAGCGATTCGAATTCCATAGTTCTTTCTTTGGATGTGGACAGCATTTTCCATCCTGAGGCCTCTGGATATGTCTTAGATCCTCATAATGCTGAGAAGGATTCAGTTTAACATTCTTAGTCATTGCATAATGTGGCTGCTATTGTGTACAAAGTCCTCTTGGTTCTGCTTACTTCATTCAGCATCAGACCATATAAGTCTTTCCAGGTTTTTCTGAAGTCAGCCTGTTCATCATTTCTTATAGCACAATAGTATTCCATTGCATTCATATACCACAACTTGCTCAGCCATTCCCCAACTGATGGGCATCCTCTCAATTTCCAATTCTTTGCCACCACAAAAAGAGCTGCTATGTATATTTTTGTACATGTGGCTCCTTTTCCCCATTGGTTTGATCTCTTTGGGATATAGCCCTAGAAATGCTATTGCTGGATCAAAGGGTATGCACATTTTTGTATCCCTTTGGGCATACTTCTAAATTGTTCTGCAAAATGGTTGGATCATTTCACAACTCCACAACAATGTATTAGTGTTCCAATTTTCCCACAACTTCTCCAACATTTATCATTTTCCTGTTTTGTCATGTTGGCCAATCTGATAGGTGTGATGTGGTACCTCAGAGTTGTTTTGATTTGCATTTCTCTAATTAATAATGATTTAGAGCATTTTTCATATAACTGTAGATGGCTTTAATTTCTTCATCTGAGAACTGCCTGTTCATATCCTTTGACCATTTATCAATTGGGGAATGGCTTGTATTCTTATAAATTTGTCTTAATTCTCTATATATTTTAGAAATGAGGCCTTTATCAGAGAGATTGGTTGTAATTCAGTATACTTTTTTTTCCAATTGGCCAATTGTATTTTTTAAGGGCTCTTCTACCTCTCTCATTTGACTTTTAAAATCCTTCTTGAGCTCTTCTAAGAAGGCTTTTTGTGCTTCAGACCAGTTCATATTCCCCTTTGAGGTTGCAGATGTGAGTTTGTTGACAATGTTGTCCTCCTCAGAATTTCTGCCTTGATCTTTATTGTTCTCACAATGTGAATCTATGGTATGTTTCTTTTTGCTTATGGTGTTCCCTTATTCTCTGACCTTTAAAGAGATTGAGCTCTCCTGCTGCAGAGCAGAGGGAACTGACTAAAGCTTCTTGTGTTGGGAGCCTAGGTCTTTGTCACTGGCTTTGTGTGCTAGGGCCTCTGATGTTCGCATTTGGAGGCTGTAGGGTTCTGGCAGCTTACGTGGTGTTGGGTTGGAATCAGCAAGGCTGGAACTTTCAGGCAATTCTAGGTGGCCTGATTTTCCTTTCCTTTAGCTTTTTCCAGCTCCTTTTAGATGTGTGCTAGAGGTTGTTTATCTGCCTGGGGCCCCTTGCTTTGCTGCCTCCCTTAGTTCTGCTGAAGCACTGGGAGACTCCTTTGCTGTAGAATGCCAAGGCACTTGGTGGTTTTCTGAGATGGTTTCCACAAGTTCCCCCACCCTCACTGAGGCACTTGGAGGTCCAGGTGTTGGTGTTTGCCTGCTCTACCACCTGGGCTTCAGGATCTCCTCCTGGTTGGCAGTTGGAGGCAATAGGGTTCTGACAGTTTACCTGGGCTAGTGCAATGCTGCTCCCCATCTTTCTTCCAGTTCAGCTGTTCCAGGGTTTTTTCTGGGGTGATATTTTCTGGGCTTTCAGAGATTGATAGAGGAGGGTGAGAGCAACTAACATTTTACTCCACCATCTTGGCTTTGGGAAGCAGAAGTATATTGATGAAAAATTTTAAATAAAATAGTAGTAAAAAGACAATAGCGACATATCTTAACAATCATATATCATGATCTTTATAGTAGGTTTTATGCCAGGAATGCAGTGCTGGTTCAACATTAGGAAAATTATAGGTATAACTGTCCATATCAATAAGAAGAACAACAAAAATTATGATTATATTAATAGATTCAGAAAAATCTTTTGCTGAAATACAACACCTATTTTCTTTGAAAACCATTAAGAAGCATAGGAATTAATGGAGTTTTTCTTAAAAAGTGTAAGTAGTGAGTAAAACCAAGTACAAGCATTCTTTCTAATGGGGCTAAACTAGAAGACTTCCCAATAAATCAAGGTGAAGCAAAGATTTCCATTATCACCATTATTATCCAAATTCTACTTCAATTGCTAGCTATAGCAGTAGGAGAAGAAAAAATATATAAATAAGCATGAGTAATGAAGAATCGAAACTATCATATTTTATAGATTACATATTCTATATGCAGTACCTAAAAGTAGTAATTACAAATCAGTTGAAACAGTTAATAACTATAGCAAAGTTGTAGGATATTAAAAAAAAACTGCAGAAATCATTAGCACTTCTATACATTACCAACAAATCCCATCAAGAAGAAATAGAAAATGAAATTCCATTCAGAATAACTACAGACAATACAAAATACTTGAGAATCTGCCTGCCAAGACACAAACACAAGAACTATATAGACACATTTACAAATTTAGTTTTAGAAAAATAGAGACATCTAAAATATTGCAGAAACATTAAATGTTCATAGTTGGTTGAGCCAACATGAGAAAAGAAACAATTCTATTTAAATCATTTCACTAAGTTTGTGCTATACCAATCAAAATATCAAATAATTAAACCAAAGAGCTTAACAAATAATAACAAAATTGATCTGGAAGAACAAAACATCAAGAATATCAAGGGAGTAGGTGAAAAAAGAATTGAGAATTTGGCTTGGTAATATCAGATTTCAAGTTGAACTCTAAGGTGATAGTCAAATAAAGTGGTGGATAAATAAAATACTTTAGGTGCACAATATACATAAGCAGATTACCATAGAAACCTAGTATTTTATCAAGCCAAAGATATAAACTTTTGGGGCAAGAACTCATAATCAACAAAAATTGGTAGGAAAGCTGGAAAACAGCATTACAGAACCTAGCATAGAGAGACATACCTTATCAAGATAAAATTAAAGTGGTAAAGTGATGTCAGCAAATCAGTGAATCATTGAAAAAAATAACTCTTAGAGCTATGTATAAGGGATGCATTTCTGATCAAACGAGAGATAGAGAGGATTAAAGCAGGTAAAATTGATAATTTTGAATACATTAAATTAGAACAAATGCAGCCAAAATTAGAAGGGAAACAGGAAACTACAGCAAATTTCTCTGGTAAAAATCTCTTTATGAAGGGAATTGAGAGAAATTTAAAAATATAAAAGCCATTCCCAAACTGATAAATGGTCAAAGGTCATAAATGGAGAATTTTCAGAAGAAATCAAAGTTATTACTAGTCATGTGAAAAATGCTGTAAATCACTAATAATGAGCAAAATGCAAATTAAAATGTCTGAAGTACCACCTCAAACCTATCAGATTGATTAATTTGACAGAAAAGGGAAATGACAAATGTTTGAAGGATGTGGGAAAATTTGGACACTGATGTTTTATTGGTGGAGTTGTGAACTGGTCCAACCACTGTGGAGAGCAATTTAAAACTATGCACAAAGCCCTATGAAACTGTGCATATTGACCCAGAAATACCACTACTAAGTCTGTAGCCCAAAAGGATGAAAGAAAAAGGAAAAGGACCATATGAACAAAAATATTTATAGCAGCTAATCTGTGGTGGCAAAGAATTGGAAATTGAGGGGATGTCTATTAATTGCGTAATGGCTGAATAAGAGGAAATGTATGATTGTAGTGGAATGCTACTGTGCTGTAAAAAGAATGAAAGAATGGTTTCAGAAAAAAAAACCTGGGAAAATCTTTATAAACTTGTGCAAAGTGAAATGAGCAGAACCAGAACATTATACATAGTGACAGCATTTTTGTAAGGATAATCAACTATAAAATACTCACTTTGATCAATTCCGTGATCTAACACAATTCCAGAGGACTCATAGCAAACCATGCTATATATTGATAATTTTGAGTATAGATTGAAGTAACATTTTTAAATTTTATTTTACTTGCTTTTGTTTTTTGTCTTGGTTTATATTGAAATGTGTTTTGCATGGTTTCACATATGTAATGAATAGTTATCATACTGCTTGCCTTTTTCATGGGTCAGAAAGGCATTGGAGGGAGGGAGATTATTTGGAATACAACTTTTTTTAAAAAAGAACAATTACAAAAGTCTATAATGGGATCTTCATACACTCAAATGTTCCCACAGCCTGAGTATTTCATGTTGGGGACACTGAAAATGAAACAAATACCTCAGTAAATTCAGCTTGGGTATTTTCCTTATGCATGTGTATAATTCTACTATTAAAACAATGCCACTGGCTTTGTTCTCTAACTGATGGGTTTTAAGCTTTAAACAAAGCCATCTGCTAACTCCTGTTTAGGATTTTCTGAGAACAGAGAAACTGAAAATATGCACCACCAGTTTATCTCTTCACATAGAGAAAAGCTGAAAGAAGCTTTGCTCCTTTTTGCATCCTTAGCTTATAAGAGTGCTGAGGGAAATAAAGCACAAAAAGGTGATTAAGTTTTGCCGTGAGATCCCATTGTTCATAAGGATACACAAGCTAGAAGAAGACTGGGGAAAAAAATAGCCCCTACCTTTTTGTGGAGAGACTGGGGAACTCATCTATTTAAAAAAAATAGTCACAGAGTCTGGAGGGGTCCCTGTTTAAAAAAAAAATGCTGGCAAATGATGTTAGTTTACCTCCTTGATGGATAGATTGAGACTAATAGCCTTGGGAAAATTTAAGTGAAAAGAGACTCAATGTCCATCATACAAAGACTTCTGATTACAGGTAATGGGGCCAAGTATAGATATTCCAGGAAAAGGAGGCTCTGTGTACTATATTCCAATAATTAGTTCAAAGAATAGGAAAGGACTAAATCTAGACAATGCATTTTCTATCATATTTTGGTGACAAAGGTGCAAACACAGCTCTAGAACATAGTAGCTGTATTAATCATCCTGGGTCCTTTAAAATTTCAGGCTTAGGTAGACAAGACTATAGTTATGATGAAGATTATTATAAATCCATACCATCAACTAATTTAGATGCTCTGCAGACATCTTAAACTCAACATATGCATAACTGAACTGATTATGTTCTGACCATTCCCTCCCTGAAAGCAAACAACAAATGCCCATCTGCCTAAGTTCCCTTTTACTGTCAAGGGTACCAATATCCTCACAATTATGCAAACTTACCACGTAGGTATGCTCCTTGACTCCTCACTCTTTTTTTTATTAATAAATTAATTAGTTTTTAGTTTTCAACATTTATTTCCACAAGATTTTGAGTTCCAAATTTTCTCTCCATCTCACCTCTGCCCCTACCCTAGGACTGCATGCATCCTGAATATCCCTTCCCCTAAACTGCCTTCCATTTTATCACCACCCCCTTCTTTTATCAACTTTCTTCTATTTCCTGTAGGGCAGGATAGACTTCTATACCCCATTGCTTATATATCTTATTTTGCAGTTGCATGTTAAAAGAGTTTTTCCAAATTTGTTTTCAAAGCCTTGGGTTCTAAATTCTGTCCCTCCCTCCCTGCCCATCTACTCTCATTGAGAGAGTAAGCAACTCGATACAGGTTATGCATGTGTAGTTATGCAAAACACTTTCATAGTGGTCATTTTGTAAAAAATTAACTATATTTTCCTTCATGCTATTCCACTCTCTCCTCCATTTATTCTATTGTCTCTTTTGACCCTGTCCCTCCTCAGAAGTGTTTGCTTCTGATTATCTCCTCTCCCAATCTGCCCTCTTTTCTATCATCCAACTGTTCTCTTATCCCCTTCCATTTATTTTCCTATAGGGTAAGATAGATTTTCATACCCAATTGAGTGTGTATGCTATTCCCTCCTTAAGCCAAATTCAATGAGAATAAGATTCATTCATTCCCTCTCACCTTCCCTATGTCCCCTCCACTGTACAAGCTTTTTCTTGTCTGTTTTATTTGAGATAATTTACCTCATTCTACCTCTTCCTTTCTCCTTTTCCCAATTTAATCCTCTCTCACCCCTTAGTTTTATTTTTTAGATATCACTCATTTCTCTTCAACTCAACATGTGCCCTCTATCTATCTATCTAATCTATTTATCTCTACATATACTTTCCCTCCAACTACCATAATACTGACAAAGGTCTCGTGACTTACAAATATCATCTTTCCCTACAGGAATGTAAACAGTTCAACTTTAATATGTCCCTTGTGATTTTTCTTTCCTGTTTATCTCTTCATGCTTCTCTTCAGTCTTGTATTTGAAAGTCAAATTTTCTATTCAGCTCTGGTCTTTTCATCAACAATGCTGGAAAGTCCTCTATTTTTCTAAATGTCCATTTTTTGCCCTGAAGGCTCATGCTCAGTTTTTCTGGGTAGGTGATTCTTGGTTGTAACCTTTTCTCCTTTGCCCTCTAGAATATCATATTCCAAGCTCTCCGGTTCCTTAAGGCAGAAGCTGCTAAATCTTGTGTTATCCTGATTGTATTTCCACAATACTTGAATTGTTTATTTCTGGCCTCTTACAATGTTTTCTCCTTGACCTGGGAGCTCTGGAGTTTGACTATAATATTCCTAGGAGTTTCTTTTGGGCATCTCTTTCAGGAGGTGATTGGTGAATCCTTTCCTTTTCTATTTTACCCTCTGGTTCTAGAATATCAGGGCTATTTTCCTTGATAATTTCTTGAAATATGATGTCCAGGCTCTTTTTTTTTTTTTGATCAAGGCTCTCAGATAGTCCTATAATTTTTAAATCATCTCTCCTGGATCTATTTTTCAGGTCAATTGTTTTTCCAACAAGATATTTCACATTGTTTTCTATTTTTTTCCTTCAAGACATTTTACAATGTCTTGACTTCTCATAAAGTCACTAGCTTGCATTTGCTCTATTCTTTCTAATTTTTAAGGAAGTATTTTCTTCAGTGAGCTTTTGGACTTCCTTTTCCATTTGCCCAATTAGACTTTTGAAGGCATTCTTCTCCTTATTGGCTTTTTGGACCTCTTTTGCCATTTGAGTTATACTATTTTTAAGGTGTTATTTTGTTCAGTATTTTTTTGGGGGGTGTCTCCTTTAACAAACTGTTGACTTGTTTTTCATGATTTTCTTGTTTCACTCTCATTTCTCCTCCTAGTTTTTCTTCTACTTCACTTACTTGATTCTCAAAATGCTTTTTTTCTTTTCTTTTCTTTTTTTTTTTTGGTTAGGCAATGGGGTTAAGTGACTTGCCCAGGGTCACACAGCTATTTAGTGTTATGTGTCTGAGGCCAGATTTGAACTCAGGTCCTCATGAATCCAGGGCTGGTGCTCTATCCACTGCACCACCTAGCTGCCCCTCTCAAAATCCTTTTTGAGCTCTTCCATGGCCTGGGACAGATTCACATTTTTTTTGGAGGTTTTGGATGTAGGACTTTTGATGTTGTCGTCTTCTTCTGGTTGTATGTTTTGATCTTTTTTTTCACCAAAGTAAGATTCTATGGTCTGACTTTCTGAAGTTTGCTCTTGATCCCAGCCAATTATTTGACTTTTAAACTCTTTGTTAAGGTAGGGGTCTGCTTCCAGTGTGGAGAATGTACTGTCCCAAACTTCAGAGGTTTGTACAGCTGTTTTCAGAGATACTTCTACGGGCCTGTAAATGTTCAGTTCTTCCAAGGTGTTATGATCAAGATCAAAGTGTTTACTCCTTTCCTGGCCTGTGCTTTGGTCTGTGATTGAACACAAGCACTCTTTTCTGCCTTGCAACTGTGAGGATGATTCCCTCTCCACTGTTACCACAAGCTCCCGTATGCCTGTGCTCTTCCTTGCCCCTGGACCACCACCAAGAACTGTGACACAGATCTAAGCATGTGCAAAGCAAGAGAATCCTGCCTCAGCACCAACAAGATCCCTGTAATCCCCCTCTAATCAGCTGCTTGATCCCCTTTCCATCTGCGAGCCAAGAACTCTGGAAGCAGCTGCTGCCCTGGGGTTGTGCTTGTTCTGGGGATGGACTGAACTCCTCTTTCACCAAGGTCCAACAGACCTTTTCGATTGACTTTTTAAGTTGTCTTTGGTATTTATGGGTTGACAAGTCTCCCTTTAAGATTATCTCCAATTTGCCTTGTATGTTTCTTGTTATTGTGTCCATTTTATCTCTTGCATTAGATTATGAACTCCTTGAAGGAAGGGACTATTTTACCATTGTTTGTATTCTGAGAGCTTAGCAAAGTATCTGGAACACAGTAGATGTTTAATGAATGCCCGGTGAAACAAAGGATAGTGAAGTGTAACCAGAGTTAGGAAAATCAGTTCAGTTCTACAGACATTTCTCAGATATTTGATCCCGGGCAAATGACTTTACCTTTGTCTCCCTTAAAGAGACTGGTTGAATGACACCAGATATCCACTACAGGCAAAAAAGTCACCAGGAACGAGAGTATACTTCCCCCCACCCCATCTGCAAAGGCA
Organism: Phascolarctos cinereus; assembly: GCF_003287225.1. NCBI lineage: Eukaryota > Metazoa > Chordata > Mammalia > Diprotodontia > Phascolarctidae > Phascolarctos > Phascolarctos cinereus. The sequence goes on from NW_027555847.1 coordinate 240,730,744, forward strand.
AGCCGATGAAGGCATCTTCTCTCTTTCTATTTCCCATCCTTTTTTCTATCTATGTGATTATTTTTCCCCCGGAGTTTTCAATTCCCTTTACACAGATCTTTTATTGTGAAATGGTGCTTTAGTTGGTGTTAAGATTGTTTCATTTAGATAAAGTGTTCATTCTCTCTTATTTTGCCTAACATGAAAGCAAATGCTGTCCAACTGAGCTAAGGGTGGGGGAGAGGGGATTCTGAAAAGGTTTTTTATATTTCACAGAATATACAGAGAATGAGCTCTTGGTGTGGTAGTCAAGGAGACCACCTTAGAATATATTTCATGATTAGCTTATCTTGAAAGTTTCATAGCTAACTACTGAAGGACAGAATTGAATGGAGCTAAGGATTTACCTTTTCTATGCCTCTCAGACTATAGGGCTGTCTTTCATTTATATTTGTTATGATTGCCAGGAAAAAAAAATTACTGGGAAAGAAAGAGGCTAGTGGGCCTTTGAGGTTGAGCAGCTCCGCTTCCCACTCAAACTTCTACAAGGAAAGGGAGATAAATTAAAGAATAATGAGTGAGAGGAGGGGACTGAATTGGAAAGTACCACTCCAAGAGAGCCCAGGAGACAGAGACAGGATAGTCTGTGATGTTTTTTTTTTTTTAATTCTGCCCCTTTCTGGTTGGTAGAAGGGGGACTGAAGAGGACATAGAAATCTGGGAACTACAGGTTCACCAAGAGAACTATCTAAGGATACTTAAGATTATATGTTTTGTCCTGTCTTTATCGATAATTTGATTTGTTTCTCTGATTTAAAGAGTTCTCTTCTGATCAGAAACATTTTGTGTATACATGTTAAGGCAGGATATTATTATTCTTTTATTACTCTTGAGAATGGAGAAAAGGTATTAGATTCTGATTGTTATTTTGTTATTTCTGTGATTTCATAATGTCGTTGGATCAGTATGAGACAATCTTGTCAATTTCAAGTTCTATATAATAAAACTTTAATTTTATTAGCAAGAATTTGCAGCGTAATATAAAGGCTTCTTTTATTTGTTTACCTTTTAATTTGAAACTAACACTTTATGAGTTGTTAAAGCTTAAAATATAAGCTATTGAAACTTTAAAACTACACTAAGACTTTTAAATATCAACATGAAAATTTCAATATTAAAAATAATTATATTATTAAATTAAATATATATGAAAATATAAGAAGTACATAAATATTATGTACAAAATATTTTTTTAGTATTTGTTGAATTTAATGCAAAAGTAGCAACACTGCCCTGTTTATCTGTGTCCCCTTTACAACTTCATTCTGCTCTAGCTACTCTCTTAATTCTCCCTCACAGTTTTTCCCACATCCCTTAACACTTCCCCCATCCCATCACAACCATGCCATCCTACTTTTTAATTTTTTTTTAAATTATTAGGCAATTGGGGTTAATTGGCTTGCCCAGGGTCACTTACTAGTAAGATTCAAGTGCTCAGTCTGAAGCCAGATTTGAACTCAGGTCCTCCTGACTCCAAGGCCAGTGCCCCATCCATTATGTCACTTAGCTGCCCTCCCACCCCCCCCTTTTTTTTTTTTGCTTCTTTGGTGAGTCAATCAGGGTTCAGTGACTTGCCAGGGTCACACAGCTAGTAAGTGTTATGTGTCTGAGACTGGATTTGGACTCAGGTGCTCCTGAATCCAGGCCTGTGCCCTATCAACTCATCCTACTTTTAAACACATTAGTAATGTTAAGAAAAAAAAAACTCATTTACTGGTTGAAATGTTTCACTCACTGAAATTGAATGTCTATACCTCTATCCCATATCTTATCTTGAGAGACATGGGAAGCATGTGTTACCTTTAGTCTTCCAGAGTCATAGTTGTTCAAAGTTCTTAAGTCTGTTTCTTTTTTTATTTTTATTTATTTTTAGTTTTCAACATTCACTTCCACATGATTTTGAGTTCCAAATATTCTTCCCATCTCATTGCTCCCCCTGCTCCAGGATGGCATGAATTCTGTATACCCTTTCTCCTAACCTGCCCTCCCTTCTATTATCCCCTTCCCTTTATTTTCCTGTAGGGCAGGATAGATTTCTATACCCCATTTCCTGTATTTCTTATTTCCCAGTTGCATTTGAAAACAACTTTTTAACATGTATTTTTAAAACTTTGGGTTCCAAATTTTCTCCCTTCCTCCCTCCCCACCCACTCTCATTGAAAAGCCAAGCAACTGGATACAGGTTATACATGTGTAGTCATGAGAAACACTTCCATAGTAGTCATGTTGTAAAAAACTAAGTATATTTCCCTTCATCCTATCCCCCCATTAATTCTATCATTGATTTTGACCCTGTCCCTTCTCAGAAGTGTTTGCTTCTGATTACCCCCTCCCTCAATATGCCCTTCCCTCTATCATCACCCTGCTTTCTTGTCCCCCTCCCCTCTATTTTCCTGTAGGGTAAGATAGATTTCCATACCCAATTGATTGTGTATGTTATTACCTCTTTTTTTTTCTTTGCTCTTTTTAAAATTTTTTTTAAAAATTTTTTTTAGGCAATTGGGGTTAAGTGACTTGTCCAGAGTCACACAGCTGGTAAGTGTGAAGCATTTGGTCTGAGGGTGGATTTGAATTCAGGTCGTCCTGATGTCAGGGCTGGTGCTCTATCCACTGCATCGCCTCACTGCCCCATATGTTATTCCCTCTTTAAGCCAATTTCTATGAGAATAAGATTCATTCATTCCCTCTCACCTTCCCCTGTTTCCCCTCCACTGTAAAAGCCTTTTCTTGTCTGTTTTATGTGAGATAATTTGCCCCATACTACCTCTCCCTTTCTCCTTCTCCCAGTATAATCCTCTCTCACCTTCAATTTTATCCTCCTGATATCACCTCTTCATCTTCAACTCACCCTGTGTCCTCTATCTATCTATCTATCTATCTATCTATCTATCTATCTATCTATCTATATCTACCTATCTATCTACCCATACACACAATTTTTACCCTCCAACTACCCTAATACTGACAAACGTCTCGTGAGTTACAAATATCGTCTTTCCATGTAGAAATGTAAACAGTTCAACCTTAATAAGTTTCTTAATGATTTCTCTTTCCTGTTTACCTCTTCATGCTTCTCTTAAGTCTGGAAGTCAGATTTTCTATTCAGCTCTGTTATTTTCATCAAGAATGCTGTGTTTCCACAATACTTGAATTGTTTATTTATGGTTTCTTGCAATATTTTCTCCTTGACCTGGGAACTCTGAAATTTGGCTATAATATTCCTAGGAGTTTTCCTTTGGGATCTCTTTCAGGAGGTGATCAGTGGGTTTTTTCCATTTCTACTTTCCCCTCTGGTTCTAAAATATCAGGCCAATTTTCCTTGATAATTTCTTGAAATTTGATGTCTAGGCTCTCTTTCTGAGTAGTAGTCCAACAATTTTTAAATGCTCTCTCCTGGATCTATTTTCCAGGTCAGTGGTTTTTCCAATGAGATATTTCATATTGTTTTCTAATTTTTCATTCTTATGGATTTGTTTTACAGTGTCTTCATTTCTCATAAAGTCACTAGCTTCCAATTTCTCCATTCTAATTTTTAAGGTAGTATTTTCTTCAGTAAGCTTTTGTATTTCCTTTTCCATTTAGCCAGTTTTTCTTTTTAGGATATTCTCCTCATTGGCTTTTTGGACCTCTTTTGCCAATTGGTTTAGGCTATTTTTTTAAGGTCTTATTTTCTTTAGTATTTTTGGGGTCTCCTTTAGCAAGCTGTTGACTTGTTTTTCATGATTTTCATGCATTACTTTCCATTTTTCCTCTACTTCTCTTACTTGCTTCTCAAAATCCCTTTTGAGCCCTTCCATGGCCTGGGACCAATTCATATTTTTCTTGGAGGCTTTGGATCTAGGAGCTTTTACTTTGTTGTCTTCTCCTGGTTGTATATTTTGATCTTCTTTGTTACCAAAGAAAGATTCTATGGTCTGATTCTTTTTGCACTGCTTGCTCATGATCCCAGATAATTACTTGAGTTATAAACTCTTTGTTAAGGTAGGAGTCTGCTTCCAGTGTGGAGAATGTACTTTCCCAAGTTTCAGGGGTTTTGTGCAGCTGTTTTCAGAGATACTTCTAGGGACCTGTAAATTTTAAGTTTTCCCAAGGCACTATGATCAAGGGGGAGGTGTTTACTCCTTTCCTGGCCTGTGCTCTGGTCTATGCTTGACCACAAGGACTCTTTTCTGTCTTGGAACTCTGAGGAGGGTTTCTTCTCCATGTCCCCTACAACCTCCACCATGCCAGCGCTCTTCCTCACCCCAGGACCACCACCCAGAACTGTGACTCATATCCAAGCATGTGCAAAGCAAGAGAATTCTGCACCAGCAGAGAAATCCCTGCAAGCCCCTTCGGAACAGCCACTTGATTCCCCCTCAGTCTGTGGGCTGGAAGCTGCAGAGGCAGTAACCACCTCAGGCCAAACTGAGGAATGGAGCTGCCATGCTTCTCTCCCTCACCACAGACACAGACTTTTCCCACTGACCTTCTAAGCTGTCTTTGGAATTTGTGGGTTGAGAAGTCAGGAAACTGCCTCAGCTGCCTGTGATTCAGTCCTCTGAGGCTCCAGGTTTGCTGAGGCCTGCCTTGCCTGCGAGCCCATGACTGGTGTGATATACCTTTCTGATCAACCATCCAGGCTGTCTTGGGCTGTAAATTTGTTTCACTCTGTCTTTTTGTGGGTTCTGCTGTTTTAGAATTTGTTTAAAGCCATTTTTATAGGTATTTGGAAGGGTTTGAGGAAGAATTCAAGCAAGTCACTGCTTTTACTCTGCCATCTTGCCTCTGCCCTCACCTTAAGTCTTAAAAACATATATTTTTTTTATTCTTATTACTGTATTCAATACAAATTATTCTCCATTCTTTTTCCACTTCACTCTGCAGCAATTCATATAAGTGTTCCAAGGTTTCTACATCATTCATTTCATCTTTTCTTAGAGTCCTTTAATATTGCATTTCATTTATATAATGTAATTTATGTAGTCATTCCTCAATTGAAGTTTGATAATATTTTCTTTTCTACATCTGAAAGTGCTGCTATAAACTTTTTTTGTAATATGAGTCCTTTTCCTCTGTCTTTTAACTTTTTGGTATTTATGCCTAGTGGTGATATTTAACATGTAAGCATTTTAGTGAGGTTTGGGGATATAGTTATAAATTGTTGTTGTTGTTTTTTTACCTGAATGTATGGATAAATCTATGATGCCAACAACAGTGCATTAGTGTGCATATCCTCCCATATCCCTTCCACCAATTGTCATTTTCACTTTTTTGATCATTCCCAATCTGAAGGAATGTGGCAGGACCTCAAGACTTTTTAAATTTTTATTGCTGTTACACTTTTTAAAAATTTTTCTCTTATTTTTATAGATTTGTAGAATTTATTTTTATACTGTTGTTCATTGTTTACATTTCTTTCAGACTTGTTCATAATGTTTTACTATGTGTTTGGGGGACTTTTTCTTATTGTTACATGTTTGTACCCTTGCTCTTATCAAGCACTATTCTAGTATATATAATTTCTTCTGAGTCTTGTGTACTTAATCTACTTCACCTACTATTTTTTCTATATTTTAAGCACTAACAAATATTTTTTTTAGCAATTACTATTTAATTATAGCTTGAGAAAGCTGCTACTAGGTCTCCTTTGTTATTTTTCATCATATGATATTTTTGATCATATTTATGTATGATATTTTTCATCTTTTTTTAAACTTTTTTTTGGGGGGGCTAGGCAATGAGGTTAAATGACTTGCCCAAGGTCACACAGCTAGTAAGTGTTATGTGTCTAGGGCAGAATTTGTTCACGGTTCCTCCTGAATTCTGGGCCAGTGCTCTATCCACTGTGCCACCTAGCTGCTCCTATTTTTCATCATTTTACTAGGGAGTCCTAAACTTTGCTTCTGCTGAATGCATGGTTTTTTTTTTAATTTATTTTCACATTGGTGTTATTGTAAGGAAGAATTAGAATCAATAGGAAGAACTACAAGAAAGAGGAAACAAAACAAAACAGAAGAAAAAAAGAACAAATAGTATGCTTCGATCTGCATTCAATCTCCATAGTTCTTTCTCTGAATGTAGATAGCATTTTCTATCATGAGACTTTTGGAGATCCTTCCATTGCTAAGAAGGGCTAAGTCTATCAAAGTTAGTCATCACACAATGTGGCTGTTACTGTGTACAACATTCTCCTGGTTCTGCTCACTTCACTCAACATCAGTTGTACAAGTCTTTCTAGGTTTTTCTGAAGTCTGCTTACTCATCATTTCTTATAGCACAATAGTATTCCATTATATTCATATACCACAACTTATTCAGCCATTCCCCAATTCTTGGACATCCTCTCAATTTCCATTTCTTGGCCACTATAGAAAGAGTTTCTATAAATATTTTTGTACATGTGGATCCTTTTCCCACTTTCATGATTTCTTTGGGATACAGACCTAGAAGGGCTATTGCTAGGTCAAAGGATATGCACATTTTTATAGGCCTTTGGGCATAGTTCCAAATTGCTCTCCCAAATGGCTGTATCAGTTCACAACTACATCAACAGTACATAAGTGTTCCAATTTTCACACATCTTCTCTAACATCTATCATTTTCTGGTTTTGCCATGTTAACCCATCTGTGATGTGGTACCTCAGAGTTTGCATTTCTCTAATTAATAGTGATTTAAAGCATTTTTTCATATGACTATACATGGATTTAATTTCTTCATCCAAAAACTGCCTGTTCATGTTCTTTGACCACTTATCAATTTGTAAACAAAGGTCCATATACTCAAAGCAATTTTTTTTTCTTTTTGGTGAGGCTATCAAGATTAAGTGATCTGCCCAAGGTCACACAACTAGTAAGTGTCAAGTGTCTCAAGCAAGATTTGAACTCAGGTCCTCCTGGCTCCAAGGCTGGTGCTCTATCCACTGCACCATCTACCTGCCCCCTGAATGCATCTTAATTTGCATGCATTTTTTTAAAATAAAGTAACACTATGCTAGTTTGCTTGATATGACAGAAATCTAATTAATTTAATATTACCGTTTTATTATATTGATATAGACTAAATTATATTGATGTAGACTAACCATGAGCAGTGAGTACTGTCTGAAATTATTAGCATATAACAGATTTGTTATTATTTTATGAGCTTTTAAATTGCTTTTGGTCATTGTTGCTTACAATAATTCATCCTGAGTTCTAGAAGCCAATTCAAGTGAAGCTGGTAAAACTTTTATTTGATTACCTACACTATGTCAAAATATAAAAATGAATAACAACAGTGTCTCCCTCAAGGTGCTTATAGTCTAATAAGGAGTTAAGGTATATGAAGAAATTACTATTATATAAGGCAGAAGGAAAGGCCATGTATTATAGTAAATAAAGAACATTTCTTTAGAACCTTGGCTTTTTCAAAACTTTTATTTGATCTGTGGCTCAGGGTCTGCCATGTCAGAATATGGTTAGTTCACAGACTTTCTGGTACTCAGGGTCACAGAAGACTTATCCATCTACATATAGAGAGTTTTCATATTGAGAGCTCTCTACATTGATTCAAAAAAATGAGTTCTTTTCAATGCCTTCCTAAATGAGCCATTTAATACCCATTACTACTATTACTACTGCTGTTGCTGCTGCTACTGCTGCTAACACTACTACTACTATTTGAAAGGTCTAATTTCTGACTTAGATTCTTTCCTAATTTCTTCATTTAAGATTTTTTATTTCCATCCATTTTATTTCCATTCAGCCATTGAATCCTAACTTGACAAGGGCTTAAATATGAATGTCTTTGTTCTAGTATTGTCTAAGTATACTGAATCATCTTAATATATACATAAGAGTTTCCTTGTCATAGGTAGTCTCTCATACTGTTTTATTTTACTAAATAAAAAGGCTTTGTAATCACCACAATGGGCTATTGGATTTTTTTGCCCCTCACAATTTATGGTGTGCTTTATCATAAAAATCATCTTCAAAATTCTCCCTACTCCATTTTCATATTCTCAGCAAAGTTCTGCTGATACATTTGCAGACCATTTTCATACTTTTTTTTATAGACATGAGAAAGTAAGCATATTAAGTCAGTAGTTGCTGATGCTTTCTCAGTCATCTTTTTGGTAATAATACTGTCCATGATACAGCCTATTCTCCTCTTTGACATAACCTTAAAATTGATTTTTAGGGGCCTTCAAAATTATTTCACCTCATAGTGGTATGAAGAAAGTCATATTGGTTTCTTCAAGGCTATGTTAACAGAACACAAGGTTTAACAGGTTCTTGTTAAATAAAAAGGCTCCAAATACCAACTTGGCTAAACACATAGAGATTCATTAGTGACTCACTGTCCATTAAGTGATGAATTCTTTGGCCATGGTCACCAGTGCAACCATATGGTAAATTAACCAATTTTTAGCAATCACCTTTTACTGCAACCTAAAAGACAGAATTTTCACTAGAAAATTATATTTGATCATGACATATGGACACAAGTGATACATATTCCTAGTCTGAAAAGTTTCATTTACCTGGGTACTTCTGGGTCACTTATCATCATTTAATAATTTGAAAATCATGTGTTTTTTTCATTGCGGAGTATTTCATAGTGTAGAAAGGATGAATAATTGACATACATGTTAAAATAGAGTGAAATTACAAACCAAAATGCACGTATTATGCTATTACTATATGGGGCACTGTTTTAAGGACTGGAGCTACAAAGAAAAGCAAAAACCACTGTTCCTTCCCTCAAGGCACTAACATTATTTTAGGAGAGACAATATGAAAATATCTATGTTTATGTATGATATATACATTGTAAACAAAAGCTAATATTAAAATGAAAACACTAAATGTTGGGAATGGGGCAGGAAAGATCTCTTAGAGAAAGTAGGATTTGATCCAGAATTTTAAGGATGCCAGGGAAAATAGGAGGTGTTTAGGAGTCAGAGTATTCCAGGTATAAGGGGTAGGTAGCCAGTGAAAATATTTGTAGATGGAATGGAATGTGTGATGATTAGCAAGCAGATCATTTTACCTGAATTTTAAGTGAGTAGAAGGGAATAAAATCTAAGACTGGAAAGGCGGGACAGAGACAAGCTGTAAAGGGCTTCAAATGACAAACTGATTTTTTTTTGGTTCCTAGAGGAATCAGAGTGTCAGCATTCATGTGAGTTTATGTGTGTGTGTGTGTGTGTGTGTGTGTGTGTGTGTATAGCTGCTTACTCTTTCTCTGGGTTTTTACTTTTGAGTTTAATCCCTTTACTTGTCACTCCATACCTACATCCCCAAAGTTCCTGATAGTCCCTGTCTTTTTATATTTTATTGATAATTAATACTTCTGTTGGTCAATATTTTAGGTTCTCTTCTATATTTTGGTTTGTTGATGCTTTTTAAAGAAAAAAAAACCCATTCATTTGTATAATTATGTACAATTGCTTTTTGAATGTCCTAAATTGGATATCAAACTCAATATGTCCACAACTAAATTCATCATCTTTTTTTCACAAAAAAACCCTCCTCTTTCACTGATTTTCTTTTAACCATAAAGGGCACCATCATACTCTCACTCATTCAGCCTCAATGTTATTTGTCAAATTTTAACTCTCAATCACTCTGTGTATCCAATCTATTGTCAGATCTTGGCATTTCTACCTTCACAATAGCTCTCATAGTCTTCCCTTTCTGAATACATAACCACCACTGAATTCTTATTGTAAGAACTTTCTAATGGTCTCTTCAAGTATCTTCTCATTCATATACTTCATTCAAAGTTTAAGACTGAAAAAAAAATACAATTATCTGTTCAGCAGGTAAAACCCTTCATGGATCATTTCTCTGCTGCTTCTGCTAATTTTGGCCTAACAATTAACACCAAGAAAATATAGGTACTCCATCAGTCAGCACCACACCACCTATAAATGGAAACATTGGTTACAGAAAATAGAAAACTTTTGTGTGGTCTGGATAAGTTTGTTTACCTTGGCAGTATACTTTCTAGGGAGGTACACATTAATAAGGAGCTAGAGCTAGCTCAGTGTTTGGGAGTCTCTGAAAGAAAGTATGGGAGAAAAGGGGTATTAGACTGGCTACCAAACTGAAGGTCTACAGAGCCATTATGCTGACCTCATTGTTACATACCTGTGGAATCTGTACAGTACACCAGCACTGTGCCAAGAAACTGAATCACTTCCTTTGAATTGTCTTAGAAAGAATCTGAAGATCACCTGGCAGGATATGATACCAGACACTGAGGTCTTTTCTAAAACTAAACTGGCAAGCATTCAAATTCTGCTGCAGAGAGCACAATTACAATGTGCTCGCCATGCTGTTTGAATACCAAATGTAAGTTTGCCTGAAAGACTATTTTATGGAGAACTCACACAGGGCAAGTGCTCACATGGTGTTCAGAAGAAGTGATACAAGGACACTCTTAAAAAGTTTCTCTTAAGAACTTTAAAAGTGGTTGTGTGACATGAAAGATGACTGGTGCAGGATGGCCCAGAGTGGTGTGCCCTCATCAGAGAATGTATTGTGTTCTATGGGCAAAGCAGAACTGAAGTAGCTCAAAAGAAATGTGAGATGCACAAATTTATAGAATCCACCCCAAATGTTCGCATGAACTATTTGTTCCTGACTTGTAGTAGAGCATCCTGAGCTCATATTGGTCTGATCAGCCACAATTGGATGTATTGTAACTTGACTCTAACATAATGACATCATTTTGGTCCTCCTCAAGAATGAAGGACAACAACAAAACCATATATTAAAAAGACAGAGATATCTAGATATCTATATCTATACATGCATACATATATGCAATATACATATACATATATCTATCGATATTAATGATTGTTATTCATTCTTCATTTTAAGTGACAACCAATGATTTCACAGGATGATTTCTTGACTTTCATGTGCACTGGATTTAATGAGGCATAATTGCACAAAGCCATATCTACCTCACTTTCTTTTCCAGAGTCACCAAAGTAAAGTGGCAGAACAAAAGTCAAGATGACTGACAAAGGCCTGAGATGCAGTGGAAGACCTTGGCTTCTTTGATACTTCATCAAGCTCTAAGGACTTCACAATACCTGTTTCATCTGTCTTCACAGTCAGAATAAGTTATTCTTATCTGTCCATTCTGGAAGGGGAATTCATTTCTCCTAACTTGGTATGTACATCCTCCTTACTCACCAATGGGTTTGAGGCCTTTCAATTATCCTCAACATAATTTAACCTGTCTGCTGAGACAGTTTTAACAGTATGTGGCTACTGCATATGCTACCATTTCTTGGACCCAGAAGAGAATTGGGTGAAAGGTAGAGGCCAAAGGGTGGTTGTGTATCCTTGCAAAGGAAGCAGCAAGCCCTCAGACTAGAAGTGCTAGTCATCTCTGAACAACACACACACACACACACACAACACACACACACACACACACACACACACATAAACATAAACATGCCTGAATGTTTAATGACAAAAGAACCCTGACTTGTCTATCTTTCCATCTCAAGTAAACCAAAATATTATTCAAGTTAAAATTAAAACTGTTCACAACTTAAAGAGTCAACAAAGGAGAGGCAAAACAAAATATCCCGAAGAAGTATCAATCAAAAGAAAATGGATGTTCTGGGAGACACATTGTCTAAGAAGAATTTAAGAAAGAAATTATTTGGAATCTTGGTGGGATTTGCTTTGAATATTCATTGATTTGTACTACACTGAATAGCTGAGCCCTTCCTTTTAGCATGAGTCAGTACAGTGTGAAAAAAAATCAATATTTCTTAGCCCAAGTATAATGAGGAATATATCCAGAAAATTGTCATCATACTAATTATTTAAAATGAAGAATTAGCATGAAATAGTGAATAAAACACTATAGTAAGTATACAGGAACAAAATCCCACCTCAGATACTACCTGTGTGATTAAGAATAAGTCATTTAATTTTTTAGTATCTTGGTTTCCTTTGTTATAAAATGAAGATATTAGTATTTACAACATCTACATCTTGAGGAAAGGTCTTTTCCCCTTCTGTCTCTTTCTCTCTCTATGTATATGTATAACTATACACATATATTTACACATATGTATATTGTGGATATATATAGATGTGTGAATGTATGTATACACACATATATGTATCTACATAAATAAAAAGTAAACAAATAAATATATGGTTCTGACACCCATATCCACATATATGTGTGTGGGTGTGTGTGGTGTAAGTGCCAGGACCACTCGATGTATTTGATACTCTAAATCTGATGTAAATGTTTTCTAATTAGAAAAAGTCCAGATGCTATACTGTATGGGTACTCCATGACCTCCTGAGAAGTAGATGAATAAAGGAAGACAGAGCCAAGGGGCCAGATTAAATTGTGTGGCTCACTATGGCAATTTTTTTATTCAATCTAACTTTATCATAGTTTTCCATATAGACATAGAGCAATTTGTGGTTACATCATACCTCAATGTGCATAAACAATGTATTACACAGCTGGTGTTGTCAGATCTCTCATTTCCTACTGTCTAGACAGCAAAGCTAAACACTATACAGCAAAGCCTCCAGGGAATATTATTCCCCACAGACTTCTCAATGCTCCTGATAGAGTATGATGGAATGACATGTGGTCCCTTTTCACTGCTGTCTTACAGTACAGTTCCTTTAAAGCGGAGTTAGAAATAGGAATATTTAGTAAATAGGGAGAAGCAGTAAGTTCTCCATAATAACCACCTGCTTCCCAAGTTCTTCTATGGCATTTGTTTATTTTCCTTATTAATTACTTTAATTTGCATTTCCCTAATTTTTAGTGATATGGAAGAATTTTTCATATTGTAATTGAAAGCTTAGACTTCTTCCCTTGAGAAACTCCTTTGCCTTTATCAGAAAATTAATGTAAATGTTCCCCACTTACCTGCTTTTTAAAAAAAAATATTAAAAGGAATTTTTTTTTAAAATCAAGAAAGAAATGAATTGGCGCATCAGTGACCAGATGGGGAATTCAAATAGGACTGCTTTTAAAGACAACTTTTTTGGGTAAGTACACATTTGCAAATGAGTATGGGCCTCTGCATCTCAGCTCTTCCCTGATTGCCCATAGGAAAATGAGATTAAAGATAAGGGGGATTGGGAATCAAGTGCTGACTAGCAAGTAACAAGAAAGACAAAGTGGATGGAGGAAAGTACATGCCACAGACTGATCCTCTTCCAAATGATCAATGCTTTCCTGGAAGACAAGTAAGACTGGAAGCAATAGATACACTGACAGCACAAATTTCAATAATTTCTCCCTCTGGTCCTAACCATATACATGACACAGCACTACAATTAGACCTATGTTGGTCTTCCATCTTCAAGTAACACATAACAATCTCTGTTGCCTGTAATTTGGGAGTTGGCTTGGGAATCAGTTCTTTGTACCAAAGAAGTCACTGTATACATAACAGCACACAGTTCCCATGAGGACACATGACAGAAAACCTACAGATACTTTCACCAATGAAAACTTCTGCTCCCCAAAACACATCTGTGGCCCATAGACTTCAGCAGTTTTATATAGTCAGTCTCAGGGTTTTCAAATGGTAGAGTGTGCATTTTTGCCCCTTTTCATCATAGTTCCTTCCCATCAGGAGTTAAAATCTTGACACACCAGAGGTTCTAGTCCTTCTTGAACACCTTGTACACAAAAATGATCTGCCTTACACAGGAATAAGTGTATTACCAAGCCCTTTTCAGGGTTGCTCATCCATCTTTGGTGTCCATCTGTTACTTAGCTATCATCTATGGCTCCCAGAAGCTGTAGCATGCACAGCACCCTAGTTAAACTATCTCAGCAAATGTACTAAACCAAGTTAAGGGTAACCAATAGGCCTCAAAAACAGAGGGTGATTTAGTGGGATGTCTACCCCAAGTTAGGAATGATGACTTCCCCTGACAGAATGGACAGATGAGAATATTTTGTTCCAATAGCCATGAAGGTAGCCAAAGCAGGCATTATGGAAAGCTTAGAGCTTTTTCAGACATCAAAGATGCCAAGGTCATTCACTGTGTCCTGGGCCATTGCCAGTCATCTTGACTTTTGTCTTGCCACTTCACTTTAATGACTTGAAGAGAAAGTGAAGCTGATGCTTTGTGCAAGTCTACCTCATTTAAATCCAGTTCACACACAACTCAAGACATCATCCCTTTGGTCCTTGTCAAAGATGAAAAATGAATACCAACAATATGTATATCTTAACCAGTCATCACTTGTATTTCTTCAACCTCAATATTGTATTTAATCCATACTCATAAATTAGACTAATCAACTTTTGTGAAAGGCAAACTATTACACAAATATTTTCCTTCCTTTCTTCCTTCTTTCTCTTATGTCATCCTTTTCCCTTCTTTCTTTGCATAATAACTCAAATGGATCTACATCATTAATGTAAATGCTCCCTCTATTTATACAGAATATCTCAACTCACTCATATTTGCTCCTCTTATGTTACTTATATCATTATCTTCCCATAATTTAACACAGGGAGTCTACCACCAGGTGGGGAATCTCCCTTACTTTCCCTACAGATTTCAAGGGTACTATGGAGAACCCTGCTTATATATCTGCTATCTCTTCTCTTCAACATATAGCCAACCAATTTTTTCCTCCTATCATATCAGTGAACTAGCGACTTTAAGAAACTACCCACATTAATAGAATACACTTTATTCTGCTGGGAGAATAATTCAATGGGTTTTTTTTCTGACATGTAAACATAATGTTATGAAAAAGTAAATATATATATATATATATATATATATATATATATATATATATATATATATATATATAATGTTTTAGTTGTCAGTGTTGGGATAACCTGTGTTGATAGATTGCAGATGTCATAGCAAAAAGCTGAAACTAGAAGAGATGAGATTAAGGCCAGAAATACAAAACAGATGAGAGCCAAATTATCATCTAGGACTAAGAGAGTCTAGAATATAATGATCAGTGAAGATCTTAGAGATATAATATCAAGTGATTGGGATACAGCCGGATAATGCTAATGAGAACAATGGCTTGAGTTGGAGTCAAAATGGTGAACTGGAGTTAGCTTAGTGATTAGAGTAAGAGCAAGCAAAGTGTCAGAGGATAGTCAGGGAGGCAGGAACTCAGAGAATACAAATGCTATGGATGCTTATTGGATTGGATTGATTTAGATTGCATTGGGTTGGAGAAATGTAAATATGCAAACAAAAGGATCCATGGTCATAGGAATGTGAAGGGAAAAGCAGAATAGAAAATGTGATGCATTTGAACTAAGGACATTAAAAGTTGTAGCAGTAGTCTCATTCAGAGGTTTAAGTAATTTATTGCTGAAGTAGGAACCAAGCCCTGAACAGCTAGCCTAGACCTTGAAAATCAGAGCAGGTAATTGACAGCATATGGCAGCAATGAAGGAAGAAGCCAGAAGGTTCTGGCAGACAGATCCTGATTCCATTGATGGTCATATTGACACCAGGGCAACAAAGCATATGATCATCATTGAACAGTTAACAACAAGTGATTTCCTTTGCTGTAGCAGGAGAAGGATATTCAGCTGCCCTGCCTAAATTGCTCATCTTGGCCTGAAAACCAAGTATCAGAGCTTATCTAGATCTCCTCATACCTAATTTGTACTCAAGGAACCAAGAAGTGATGTCAATGACCTGGGCCTTTTCCCCGTGAGCCAATTAAATCTGTAGGATTGCTTAAATACATTTTAAGGGGTGGGAGGAGGCTAATTTGCACAGGGAATTAAGATATTGCTCCCATCACACATGTAGTACAAAAATTTTGTTTTATCTCATACAACAGATTGGGAAATTGAGGCTCTGAGAAGTTATGACTTGCCCACAGTCACAATAGTAAATGCAGGACTCAGACTCCAGTTTTCCTATCTTTCCAAGCTCAGTGTTCTTTGCACTATAACAAAATAGTTTCTCTGGTAATTATGACCATGTCATTCCCTTAGTTGATAAATTCCAGTAATTCCCTATTATCTCCATGATTAAACATAAAATACTATTTACCCTTTAAATACTTTCATAACTTGCCCCCTCCAGGTTTCTGATATTTTACTCCACCCCTGTACTTGGTAATATAGTGACACTGGCCTCCTTACTATTCCTTGTGCAAGTCATCCAATCTCCTAGATCTTATGACTTTCACTGTCCCTCATGCCTGGAATTCTCCCCTCATCTTCTCAGTCTCCTAATTTCCCTGGCTTCTTTCAGGTCCCAGTTAAAATTTCATCTTCTACAAAAATCCTTTCCTGATCCCTGACCTCTCTTCATGCTATTGAATTGTTTAGGTCCAGTTTTTCTTCTTTACATCTTGTTTGTACATCTTTGTTTATATGTTTTGTAGCAGATTAGACTGTGAACTTCTTGAGTGAAACAATGTGTTTTTATTAGTTTTTTTTAGCTTTTCTGTGTATCATAAGCACTTGGCATGTAGTAGGTGCTTAATAAATTATTAGTGACTGAATGTGGCATGTCATTCCTCTACCATACTATATTTTATATATCTAAAAATAATAAAAGAAAGACAAATCAACTTGGTTTTGAGAATATGGTATCACTCTCCTTGAAATAAATGATAACTTTTAGATGGTCAGTAATACACGCTAGGGGATTATTGGTCAAGTGAAAATCCTTTGGAGAACATACAAACATGACAAAGTCCCTTACTTTTTTTTTCAGTTTGAAGGCAAGAAAACAACTTAGTTTTTCAGAACATGACTACTTTGGAAGTGTTTTGCATGACTACACGTATATAACCTGCATGACTACACATATATAACCTGTATTGAGTTGCTTGCCTTCTCAATGAGGGTGGGTGGGGAGGGAGGAAGGGAGAAAATTTGGAACCCAAAGTTTTAAAAACAAAAATTTTAAAAAATTGTTTTTATATGCAACTGGAAAATAAGATATACAGGAAATGGGGTATAGAAATCTATCCTGCCCTACAGGAAAATTGAAGGGGAAGGGGATAAGAGAAGGGGGGGAGAGATAGGAGGGAGGGCAGATTGGGAGAAGAGGTATTCAGATCTTGGGGTGGGGGGAAGGATGAGATGGGGAGAAAATTTGGAACTCAAAATCTCATGGAAATGAATGTTGAAAACTAAAAATAAATGAATTAATTAAAAAAAGGAAAAAAGTAATTCTATAGGGTTATATTTCTAACACTCTAGCTTCTGGGCACAAACCAGTGTGATTGTTTTACATATACATATAGTAGACACAATCACTAAGAAGGCATAAAGCAAGAACTGTTGACACAGAACAATTTCCCTCTTAAAGCTGGTACACATTACCTTGCAAATATACCCAGAAAAATGGGAACAATGGGTTCAAACTTAAAATACAATTGTACTGAGGTACGCATGTAAGGAAGAATCATATCAAAAAGCTAACTCAATCTCCTGGTAGTTATTTTGTGAGTCTGTAACTAAGATCCTTCTATGATACAAGGGGTCACATTCCTTAAAGCTTCTTCCTCCTAATTTTTCATATCTATATCTGTTCTTGGTATATTTCCCCATGCTTTATGTAATTCTTTCCCTTCCTTCCTCCACTGACACTTCAGGGTATTTAGACCTTCTTGCTCTTATCAGTCTTGGATAAACTCACCTTTGGATATTTGTTCACTGAATACCAAGAAAAAACAATAAAATTATGTGTGTGTTTGCATGTATGCATACACATATATCTTTTTGGTGTATATGTATATGTATATTATCAAAACTATATTCCTATATCACATTGTATATTAGACAACAATCTGACTGTTTGCATGAATGCTAAATCCTTAGTGGTTCATAATGTGATACCTGTTATGATTACTTATTTATTTTTGTCATGTCACCTCTTACCCAGTGAGGTGGTCAATGTTAGTATGAGAAGGATCTAAACTCTTTGGCACATATACATCTGTTATAAACTGAGCATGAACATATTTATGCACTGTCTGGCCCTCCAGGTCTGGCTAGTACTTAGCACAAATTTTCATACAATTAGATTCCATTTCAACTCTGTTAGCAGGGGTCTGTGAATTTGAAATGTAAAAATGTTGAGCAAGATTACAAAAGTGCTCATTTTTATTGGCAAGCAAGTTTTTAATCTGAAATGGAAACATTTCTTTCATACCAGTTATCTTCAAACAGGTTTTCAATGACCCCAAAAGAAGTCAAGTGGTAAACTCTCTTACTTTAGAATTATGACTTTTTCTATTTAAGGTTCTGTTTTATTTGAATAACATCAACAAAGAATAAAGCAAATAGAAAATATTCATGAAGAACCCACCATGCAGCGCACCTTGCTAGGTACTAGGGGAAATACAAAATTTAAATAAGACCAAGAGATAGACTGGGGGATGATGTCATTTCCCTCTCTCATGAGACAAGTCAACATTATTTAAACAATTTCATTTTTCTAACTTTTTAAAAAAAAGATTCAAAGAGTTGGGGACAAATTGTTATTTGAAATAATTTTATTATATTTAATGATCTATATACTAGTGCATTGATTGATAAAATGCCTGCTTGTACTTGTGTGCAATGTGTTCTAACTGCTGCCAACCCTTATGGTGGGGCTTGGTGAACCTACTTCTAGAAATTCATTATGGCATGTAATGGAAAGGCACTGTTCCCTCTTTAGAGAATAAACAGGTATCCTATGACTGTTGAATTTCTGTTTGGGGAAAGACAGACTATTAGCCGCACCAGAACTGAGGGTGAATATAAACAATTCCACAGGGGAAACTGAACCCAAGCTTTTCCCTGGTTGAAAGAGAGACAGTAACTATAATAAGCCTCTGGGTGGAAAAAGAAGAAAAGTAATTCCATTGTCCTGTATGATGACATAAAGCCATGAACTATTATATTGTACTATTTCTTCTACCTCTCTTGTGTCTATTTTTTCCACCATTTGATGAATAAGCATAGGAAAAGGAATAGAGCAATCTGTGACCTTCTAAGCTTCAAAAGATCAAAAGCCACACAAGAGGTTCATTAGCCATGACTGGAAAGGTACCAGCCCTGAGGAGTGACATGCTTGATATAGTCCAGAAGTGCATGAATCTGGCAGTCAACACACTATATCCTGTGGCCATATAGATAAGAAATTATCTGAAGTTTAATTTGAACTTAGGTCTTTCTTGAAACCAAATCAAACATTGCTCATTATACTGTGTTGATTCTCATATGCTATAAGTAGGAAAAATGATGCAAAGATAAAATTAAATTTTAAATTCTGATAATTATAAAATGGAGATTAAGTTCTGAAAACACATTTTTTATGTGTTAATGATTTTCAGCATTTTTGCCAGTGAAAACTTTAGAGAGATTGTCATATACTGTGTATTTTATGACTGTTTCCTAATTCGACTCAAATTCATCAAACATGTAGTAACAGCCTACAATTAAACTTTTCTAAGCAGAATCTCCACATTCTAATTTGGGATATAGTAATATACAGAAAAATACAATCACAAAATATTTCGTAGTTGAAAGAAACTTCAATGGTCACTTACTCCAACCCCAAAAGATGAGCAAGTACAATGTATGTGATAAGTGGTTATACAGCTTCACTTTATAGAAATCTAAATGTGGGAAACCCACTACCTTCCAATACAAACTATTTCACTTTAGGATAGTTCTAATTATGAGAAAACTTTGTTAATTTTTGTTTGTTTTCTTCTTCAGGATAATTATAATAATTAATAAAATTTGTCTCTGTTTTTTCCCCTAAATTTAGGCTCAATTTTCTTTTTTGTAATTTTTACATATAGCTAGCTCCTAATTCTTTCCTCTAAATCTAAGGGGAGATAGAGAGATAGTACAATCCCTCATCTATGTTATAATCCTTCACATATTTGTAAACCTTGATCATGTCACCCTTGATTCTTTTTTTTTTGTTCAAAACATGACCAATTTCATTAATTAATCTTTTGATAACATGGGCTTAAGGATCAAGTTCTTTTTTTCTGTCATATGAATGTGCTTTATCTTACCAGTATGTTACCCCAAACCAAACATGATCTATGTGGCCTGAATGGTGAAGAAGATAGAAGAGCTACCATTTCCTTTTTCCTGGAAACTGTACTTTTTTTAATGCCCTAGATTGCATTTGCTTGATTCTAATTTTTAAGGGGTATTTGTTTCAGTGAGCTTTTGGACTTCCTTTTCCATTTGGCCAATTCTGCTTTTGAAGGTATTCTTCTCCTCATTGGCTTTTTGGACCTCTTTTGTCATTTGGGTTAGACTATTTTTTAAGGTGTTTTCTTCAGTATTTTTTGGGTCTCCTTCAGCAAGCTATTGACTTGTTTTTCATGATTTTCTTGCATCATTCTCATTTCTCTTCCCAGTTTTTCCTCTATTTCTGTTACTTGCTTCTCAAAATCCTTTTTGAGATCATCCAAGGCCTAGGACTGATTCATATTTTTCTTGGAGGCTTTGGAAGTAGAAGCTTTGAATTTTTTATCTTCTTCTGGTTGTATGTTTTAATCTTCTTTGTCACCAAAGAAAGATTCTATGGCCTGACTTTTTTTAGCACAATTTGCTCAAGTTCCCAGACAATTACTTGAGTTTTAAACTCTTTGTTAAGGTAACGGTATGTTTTCAGTGTGGAGAAAGTACTGTCCCAACCTTTTTTTTTGGGTCCTGACTGTGATCCAGTGCATTACCTATCCCTCCCAGTTGCATATCATCTGGGAATGTGTCCTATAGGCTATATCCAAGCAAAGTATAAAAATGTTATACAATACGGGATTGAACAAAGAAAAACCTTCCTACACACTTACATCAAATCATTAATGACTGCTATCTGATTAGTCCATCATTTTAATATAAAATTAGTGATTTTCACAAGAAAAGTTATAATTCAACTCTGTTTGAAAGGTATTCAATCTGTTTGAAAGGAAACAGGTAATGGGGGGGGAAATCTTTGCAACAATTCATATTAATGATATTTAAGGAGCTTACTCAAATTTATATCAATAGCCAATCCCCCAATAAATGGTTGAAGAATACAAATAGGCAGTTTTCAAAGTAATAAATCCAAGCTATCGATGACTATATATGTAAGAGATGCTCCGAATTGTTAATAGAGATATGCAAATTATAGCAACAGTGATGTCCATTTTATGTCCATCAGATTGGTAAAATTTTTTTTAAAGAAAACTGTTATCTTTTGTCTGTCTTTATCCATTACTGTATTTATCTGTGATTGCCTTCTTTCACTTCTGAAAACCTAGTGCTATTTTGTCCCTCCACCAGTTTTTCATAACCATTTTATTCTCTCAGTGTTCATGGACTGAAAGAGGCCCTTTTCACTCAGATGGGGAGAGCAACCATAAAGATACTACTGCAAGGATATTTTGTGTGACCATTGCAGTTAGATGTATTTTTAATCTTTATCTGTCCCACTATCCTTTCTACACGTTACTTTCTTCATTCTCTAGGCTGTCCCCAGAAGTGTGGATCAGAAGATAATTATATTGGCCATAACTGATAGGAAGGCTCTAAAAATCCTTAATATTTTCCTTTGTTTGGGAAATGATAACTCCAAAACTTAGTGCCTAAAATTACAAAAGATAAGAGCATCATAAGACTACCCCAGGACAGCATGCAAGCTATTTGAGAGATGATAGTGAAAGCAAAGTGAATCGACGGAGTGATGAGCTGAAAAGTTGCTCTTCATTTTTTTTCTTCCAGGAGAATTACATTTCTTTCTTCTTGTTGTTTACTTTCTCTCTCCCTGTCATCTTTGTGTTTTCTCCTACCATATCAGATAATACAATTCCTTGGCCCTAGGGTAGGTTTCCCTGGGACCCATCCTTCTAGTTGGGAGTATGTATCCCCAGATGATACATTCCAAAGTTTGAAGAAGAATGAAATCCTTTGGCTATCTATGAGTATTCCTATGCTGATGAAGTTCTTTATCTCTGAGAAACTAGGATAATGATAGCTTCCCCAAGGTGTAACCAATTCCTAAATTCCACTTTAAATGCCCTATTGGTAGATTGAGACAAACCAAATGGGACAAACAAGTAATTTTCTAACATGGGTTTCTATTTTAAAGTACAATTATTAGAAACTATTTTTGAATACTAAGCTTCTGCTTGCAAGGGTTAGAACAAAGTATGGGTAGATTACATTTCCTCTGTACAGAAAGCTACATCTGCTGCAATAATTCACCAAACACCCTGCTCTA
Organism: Phascolarctos cinereus; assembly: GCF_003287225.1. Classification (NCBI taxonomy): domain Eukaryota; kingdom Metazoa; phylum Chordata; class Mammalia; order Diprotodontia; family Phascolarctidae; genus Phascolarctos; species Phascolarctos cinereus. The sequence goes on from NW_027555847.1 coordinate 240,753,004, forward strand.
ATACATAATTGATGGTTTCCATTTTTTCTCCTTTAAGCTGCTGCTTCTGTCAAGAATTCCCTGCTACTCACCGTGCTTTCTACTCCTCCTTCCTGGAGTTACAGCAAGAAGCAACCCTTTAGTGAAAGCATTGAGCCTTTGACATTCTGTTGTGCATTCAGAAATGAGTTGCTAAGACAACATATAAGCCATATGCAAAAAACAAAAAAGCAAAAACTAAAATTGCAAACTTTATAATCACTAATGAAGGATATAAATTAAAAATAATTTCCAAAGACAAAGATGATTGGATTTTATTTTTTGCTTAGAGAAAATAAATAAAACAGAATCAGGGAAGGAATGATAAGATCAGTCCTTTGCCCTCCTAATTTTTAGGTGTTATTCACTAATTATACAGCAGAAACTTAGCACCTGGGCATTGTTGTAGGGAATAGGAAGATTGTCATAAAAGTTTTGTTAGACAGCCCAGCTAAGAATTCTGAGTACACCTAAAATAGAGAAGGAAAAGAAACAGATGTATTTCCTTCTGCTATGTGGTCTTGAGAAAGTCACTTTTGTTCTCTAAGGATACATGAAATGGGGTAGGCAATATGAACTATCAGACTTCTAATGTCTTCTTCAGATTGGAATATTGTCATCCTATTAATCTACAAACTACAGGGAACCAAGGAAAGCACTTTGAATTTGAAATATGATTTTCAAATGCTCTCTTTCTATTTTCCCCTTATTGTTCTTTCTCTTCTTTTTTTTAATATAAATTTATTTAGTTTTAGATTTCAACATTCACTTCCACAAGTTTTTGAGTTCCAAATTTTCACCCCATCTCACCCCTCTCCTCACCCCAAGATGGCATGCATTCTGAATATCCCTTCCCCTAGTCTGTCCTCTCTTCTACCTCTCCCCCTTCTCTTAATCCCTTCCCCTTCTATTTTTCTGTAGGGCAGGATAGACTTCTGTACCCCATTTCCTGTATTTCTTATTTCCCAGTAGCATGTGAAAACTTTTTTTTAAAAATATGTTTTAAAAACTTTAGGTTTCAACTTTTCTCTCTTCCTCCCTCCCCACCCACCCTCATTGAAAAGGCAAGCAACTCAATACAGGCTGTACATGTGCAGTCATGCAAAACACTTCCATGGTAGACATGTTGTGAAAAACTAACTCTATTTCTCTTAATCCTATTCTGCCCTCCCATTTATTCTACTCTTTCTTTTGACCCTGTCCCTCCTCAGAAGTATTTCCTTCTGATTACCCCTTTCCCAATCTGCCCTCTCTCTATCATCCCCTGCTCTCTTGTCCCCTTCTCCCCCTATTTTCCTGTAGGGTAAGACAGATTTCCATACCCAATTGAATGTGTATGTTATTCCCTCCTTAAGGCAAATCCTATGAGAATAAGATTCCCTCATTCCCTCTCACCTTCCCCCATTTCCCCTCCACTGTAAGAACTTTCTTTTCTGTTTTTTTTGTGAGATAATTTACCCCATTCTACCTCTCCTTTCTTCTTCTCTGAGTATAATCCTCTCTCATCCCTTAATTTTATTCCAGATATGACCCTTAATTTCAACTCACCCTATGCCTTCTATCTATCTATCTATCTATCTATCTATCTATCTATCTATCTATCTATCTATATACATACATATAATTTTTTTTCCTCTAACTACCCTAATACTGACAAAGTTCATGAGTTATAAATATCATCTTTCCATGCAGGAATGTAAACAGTTCAATCTTAATAATCTTATGATTTCTCTTTCCTGTTTACCTCTTCATGTTCCACTTGAGTCCTGTATTTGAAAGTCAAATTTTCTATTCAGCTTTGGTCTTTTCATCAAGTATACTTGAAAATCCTCTATTTCACTGAATGACCATTTTTCCTCCTGAAGGATTATACTCAGTTTTGCTGGGTAGGTGATTCTTGGTTGTAATCCTATCTCCTTTGCCCTCTGGAATATTATATTCCATGCCCTGTGGTCCTTTAATGTAGAAGCTGCTAAATCTTGTGTTATCCTGATTGTGTTTCCACAGTACTTGAATGTTTCCTTCTGGCAGCTTGTAATATTTTCTCCTTGACCTGGGAACTCTGGAATTTGGCTACAATATTCCTAGGAGTTTTCCTTTGGGGATCTCTTTCAGGAGGAGATCTTGGATTCTTTCAATTTCTATTTTGCCCTCTGGTTCTAATACATCAGGGCAGTTTTCCTTGATAATTTCTTGAAAGATGATGTCTAGGCTCTTTTTTTTTGATCATGGCTTTCAGATGGTCCAATAATTTTTAAATTCTCTCTCCTGGATCTATTTTCCAGGTCAGTTGTTTTTCCAATGAGATATTTCACATTGTTTTCTAATTTTTCATTCTTTTGGATTTGTTTTACAGTGTCTTGATTTCTCATAAAGTCACTAGCTTCCAATTGCTCTATTCTAATTTTTAAGGAAGCGTTTTCTTCAGTAATCTTTTGGACTTCCTTTTCCATTTGGCCAATTTTTCTCTTTAGGGTATTTTTCTCCTCATTGGCTTTTTGGACCTCTTTTGTCATTTAGGTCAGGCTGTTTTTTAAGGTGTTATTTTCTTCAGTATTTTTTGGGGTCTCCTTTAGCAAGCTGTTGACTTGTTTTTCATGATTTTCTTGCATCACTCTCATTTCTATTCCCAATTTTTCCTCTACTTCCCTTATTTGCTTCTCAAAATCACTTTTGAGCTCTTCCAAGGCCTGGGACTGATTCATATTTTTCTTGGAGGTTTTGGATGTAGGAGTTTTGATTTTGTTGTCTTCTTCTGGTTGTATTTTTTGATCTTCTTTTTCACCAATGTAAGATAATATAGTCTGACTCTTTTTGCATTGCTTGCTCATGATCCCAGCCAATTACTGGAGTTTTAAACTCTTTGTTAAGGTATGAATCTGCTTCCATTGTAGGGAATGTACTGGCCTAAGCTTCAGGAGTTTGTACAGCTGTTTTCAGAGATACTTGTAGGGACCTGTAAATTTTCAGTTCTTCCAAGGTGGCATGATAAGGCGTGAGATGTTTACTCCTTTCCTGGCCTGTGACTACAAGTACTCCTTTCTGTCCTGTAACTGTGAGGAGGGGTTCTTCTCCACAGCCACTACAAGCTCCACCATGCCAGCCCTCCTTCTTTCCCCAAACTGCTGCCTAGAGCTGTGACCCAGATCCAAAGAAGGAAAAAGCAAGAGATTCCTGCCTCAGCACTGGCAAAGTGATCCCTGCAATCCCTCTCTCATCAGCCACTGGATGGTTGATCAGAAAGGTATATCATGCAGGGCTGGTAGTGGAGCACAGTGAGGTATGGGCGTGCAGGCCACAGCAAACCTGGAGCAGGCCTCGGAGGACAGAATCTTGGGCAGCTGTGGAGGTTTCAAGACTCCTCAATCCATGAATGCCAAAGACAACTTTCAGGTTCAGTGGGAAAAGTCTGTTTCTGTGGTGCTGAGAAAGGAAGGTGGGGTCTCAGCTCCATTCCCCAAGAGCATGGCAATTCCTAGAATCAATCATGTTTATTAGTTTTCAGTCCTACTTAACCATCTCTCCCTGAAGCACCCCTCCAGGCTTAGTACTGAAAACCAAAATTTGTTTCCAAAGGAGAGGCTGACACAACACAATAAATACTTAAACATCCTCAGCTGGGAAATCTACAAAGGAAAGCAATCCTAGGCTCATGAAGGACATCTCTATTCAAATTAAGAAGCAGCATTCAAAAATCAAATCTAAATACTTTCTGAATAATTACATATATATATATATATATATATATATATATATACATACACACACACATATGTGTGTGCGTGTCTGTCTGTATATACATACATATGTATGTATGTATACATATGTATGTATGTATACATGAAAGGTACAATTCATTAAGAAAAGCCACCAATTTCATTTATATATACCAATTTTCACATGCCATCCCTATCTACCTATTTTGCTAGCAATCCAAAATGATAAGAATTGATTTCAGCAATTACAAGCTATTCAATGCCATAAATTTCACCAAAATTCAGGAAATGAAATGACATCTATCAATACTGTTGTTATTCTCTTTTTGCAAGTTTCAAAATTACATTGTTTTGTGTCTAGTTCTATTATTCAGGTATAAGATGTGGCTAGGATACCAATGAATTTATAGCTCCTACAGGCAAGGCATAGGCATGAAAAATGCAAAATATGGATTAAAGCAAAATTTTCAGCAAAATAGTAATTGATGATAATTGATCATTCATGTGGGAAACGAAGCATTCTTAGAATCACTCTATCTCTGGGTTCTCTTTTGTAGGAGACTGTATAATTTTGTGTACACACACACATGCATCTGTACAGATACAAATATTTTGTATGTGTATGTAGGTCTTTCTCACTCTACATATGTATATACATACAAATAAACACATATATTATTATAAACTTCACATATATCTCACTTCATTGTGTTCATTATGTATACTAAATTTCTTTCTTTTTTCCATTGAGATCTGTATGGCTTTTGATGAGAGTGAACCCTAGGATCATAGAGGAGAAATGATTTATAGCTAGTCTTCTCATTGTATCATCTTAGTAAATGCATTTACTAGTATGCTTTTGGGAGTGTCTCTTAGGAGTGTAGACCCACAGACTGGCCTATAAACTAGAAGTAGCAGTTGTTCCCCTGGGGAGCTAACCTGTTAGCTTTTGAATCACATATTGTGGAGGTAACACTGAGATGGTATTGTTTATTTTAATATATGTGTCTTTTTTTTATTACTCAAGTAAAGTATGGGTTTTTTTTTTAGTCTCTACAATTCTTTGAATTGCCTGGAGGGGGGAAATCTATTAAAAATGTTTTCAATTCAATGAATTCAATTTAACAACATTTAAATGAATAAAAATCAAATTTATTAAAAATATGATCTAATTTAAAGTTAAAATCCTGAATTTAGGACTTAGAGTTTTATAGTTATCCACAGGTTTATTCTTCTGACATACGACAAACAAGACCTGATTAACCTTACGACATCTGTAGAAGTTTGACCAAGAAGGCTTAATAAAGTTAATAGGATTTCAAGAAGACCCTTTTATTGGCAGATCTTCATAGCCCCCTTTGTAGGGTATAGACATTTTCAAGAACACTTTTTCAAGAGGGCTGGGACTGTGTGTTTTATTGGTTAATTTCTATTTCATCAAATCTTT